>NW_006435781.1:132555-135896 GCF_000325575.1 Pteropus alecto
AAGATTAATCTTTATGGATGGAGTCACACAACATTGAAGGCGGTACCTTGCTCCCAGTTGATGTTCAGGAAGTACCAGACGAATGGATAATGATAATAAGATTGATTTTAAGATTGAATATGGGGACAAAATGAGAGTTTGAAGGATGACTGCTTTGAGAGAGCTACATATGTGAACAGCATTAAATAGAGAGTGTGTCAAGTTTATCAATGTAACCTAATAAAATTCTAGATCTCCATCAAAATTTGACAATTCTTAGAACAATGTAGTCCATACCAACATTTCATGAATAAAGAAACTGAGGCCTACAAGTTATTAAGTGACATGCCCAGGCCCTCAGAACCGTTAATGGCAGAAGAGACCCAAACTCAGCATATATGAGTGATGAAGGGATCTACAGTTCAAATTCCAGTTTCACCATTTATTCATTATGGAATATAGATGCACCTCAATTTCCACATCTGTAAAATAAGGATAGTCACTGTACCTTTCTATTAAATTTAAGCATAAAATAATGGGTTGATTCAATTAATGTGATTGTAATAGAGTATGACACAACTTAAATGCTCATTAAATGTAAGCTGTTGTTATTATCTTTAGTTCTTCCTCAGATGCCTATGCAGAAGTCTCTCTAGGGTGACAGGATCAAATGGCTAATGCCAGTTCTGCCACTTCATCTTATTGAGTCTATAGAAAGGTTTCCACATATCTCTGAGCTTTCATTTCCTCACCTGTAAAATACTAGGAAAAAAACTGACTCCTCCTCACCCACTTTCTATGAAGATTGAATAAGACAGTATATGGAAAAGTCTTAGCATATAATAAGATCTGGCACATAATGTGCAGTAAATAAAATACTAAATTTTTCTTATAGTTAGATTTATGCTTTTCATGTGAAAGTTAACTGTAATACAGAGCAGAAGTATTTGCTCATTAACAATAGAAGCTAATGTTTCCCTGTTAAATCGATGAGAAAACTGAGACTCAAAGTTTCAATGTTTTTCTCAGCACTATTAAAAGGCTAATCCATTTTTCAGATACATGTATATCTGATTCTAAAGTCCATGTTATTTCTACTTCACTATATTTATTTCCTATAAAGTAAAAATAATATTTCCTAAATCATAATATTCTTGTGACCATTGAATTACATAATTATAAAATGCATAGCATCTAGCAGGTACTCAATAAATGATTCCTTTTTCTCCTTTCTTAGGGAAGAAATATTGTTCCTCCTTAGTTTAGCCCCTGTATTACCAGCCAAGTGCCTTAATAGGAGGAAATTGACCTAATGGGTTAATTTCAGACAGCCGTATTAATTTTTGTACTGAATCAAGCTCTCTTTAAACTATTGCTCAGCTCTTCAGTTCTCTTCCAGCAATAAAGGGTCCTTCAGTAAAGGGTCTCCACATAGAGTAATTTCAAAGCCACAGAGAGAAGAATGCTCTTCTGTTACTTCCGCATACTGAGAGCCAAGTTCTTATAACGTCCACAAGAAGGAAAGAAGCATAATTTCATTTTAGTCTCACTTATTTTTAGGTGGGTTCTTTGATTGTTTCAGTGACTCAACAGGGAGTCTCTCTGATACAAGGTAGTTATACCTCATCTTTCTTACAACTGTTCCCCAAAACTAGGCCAGCAGCCTCAAGGAACTATGTGGGATGCTTGACAGCCTTTGTGGGGGAGGGGTGTGAATAGTGAGAAAGAAAGTAAAGCTGACCCTGAGAAAAGTCATCAAATTGTGAATGGTTCTTTGTGGCTGCTAATTTGGGACAACTGAATTTTAGCAGGCATCTCAACTCCTCCTTTATTTAGCTTTTTGGAGGCTCTAGTTAAGGTTGGAGGCTATATGAGACTACTTCTAGCCACTATTTTAAAGAATTTCATACATTAATTTATGACAGGGATTTCTCAATTTTATGTTATCATTTAAGTGATTGTCCTTAATGCCCATCTGTTTTCTTTTTTAAAATTCGAATTCTACCCTAAATTCAACCCATCTTAAAATTCTTTTTCTGATTACAGTGTTAATCAGATTTCATGACTGAGCTTAAGTCTTAATTCTTTAATCAAGTCCTCTTTGTACATTCCAGTACTAATTGTTATCTTTGTCCCCTAAACTTTTCACCTTCATTGTTTATCTAGTTATTATACTACATTAAGTTAATATATGCAATTGGTCACCTTATAAATCTAGACATGCATCCAGTCCAATTTGGGACAGATGTCACATTCAAGAAAACAATAGTCAAAAGAAAATTCAGTAACCGTATACTTAAATTTCTTAAAAATTTAAAAGCAGATGTAAAAATCTATAGCAACATTTTTAATAATATTCCCTTCAGTTTTCTGGCTCCTCACATTCACAGGAGACTTTCCATTTCCAATGTCCAGGAAACTCACCAACTCTCATCAATATCCCTTAGTTCTCTAACTTTTTTTTTCCCTGAGCACCTTTCATGTTCGCAGAAGATGCACTTCTGACAGTTTATTCCCAAAACAGTTAGTAGTCCCTTGGAGAAGAGTGAAATGTCTTCTGTTCTTGTTTTCTCCATGATTGTTAGCTGAGAGGACCGCTGTCATGCCCTCATTCCCAAATCCACAGGGGCTTGAGAATTTAAAATGTTAGTTTCCGTGGTAACTGATTCGGTTAAATATGTACAATCATTTGTATATATATAGATTAATATACAACTAGATTTTAAGGTCCTTAGAATTAGAAGCTAATTATTATTCATCACTATAGCTCCTTTCCCTCTGCTCTCTTATTTTCTAACATAATGCCTTGAATTTTTAGCACTTTGTAGATTAAGCACTCAGTGATAGTTTGGTGAAAGAAAAAACTGAATTATCTGAACTTATTGTAATATAGGACATAACAATAGAAATCTAAATAGACTGTGATAAATTTTGACTTTTTCTTTACTCTTTGGAATATTCTATCGATATTAATTCTCTTGCTGGGATTGCCAAGTTCTTCTGAGAATTCCAGCATCTAATAATGTTATTATTCCATCAAGCTTATCATTCTCAGCTGGTATTCTATTAAGCCGATATGAATGGATTACTGTTTATGAGATAAGATTATTCACTTTAATGTCTAGAAGAAGCAAAAGTAATGAATACACACATTCTACCATTGAGAAGATAAACTGTATTTTTTTTTTATTTTCTTCTATTCCACATCTCTGTTGCATCTATGTATATTTTGGGGCACAAGCCAACAATATTAAGATTTGTATTCATCAAGTGATAGACTTAGGAAAATAAAACACAAACATTTACCTTTTTGATCAAAATACTTGCACATTATAACCATTTTGCCAAGATTTAAATATATT
>NW_006435781.1:136690-142675 GCF_000325575.1 Pteropus alecto
TAAATATATAGTTACTAGGGTGGCTCCATAGTGTAATGGTTAGCACGTCTGCTTTACATGCAGAAGGTCCTGGGTTTGGGACCCAGGTGCGCCAGGCCCGCCGAGTGTGCTGGGGGTGCCAGGCCCCATGGTGCCAGGCGCCTGCCTTCAGAAATCCAGTTCTTAAAAAAGAGAGATGGCAACAACCATAGGTCAGGGGTGGAAGTAAGAGGGGAAAAAATATATAGTTATTGCCATTTTATTATTCATGTTTTTATCTTTTTTTTTCTTTTCTTAAAGAAGTCTCTCTAATATTCTGTATAATACTGGTTTGGTGGTGATGAACTAACTCCTTTAGTTTTTTTGTTGTTGTTTTGTTTTTGTTTTTCTTTTTGTTTTTGTTTTTGTCTGGGAAGCTCTTTATCTGTTCTTCAGTTCTAAATAATAGCTTTGCTGGTTAGAGTAATCTTGGTTGTAGGTCTTTGCTTTTCATCAATTTGAATACTTCATGCCAATGTCTTCTGGTCTACAAAGTTTCTGTTGAGAAATCAGCTGACAGTCTTATGGGAGCTCCCTTGTAGGTAACTAACTGCTTTTCTCTTGCTTCTTTTAAGATTCTCTCTTTGTCTTTAACCTTTGGAATTCTAATTATGATGTGTCTTAGTGTGAGTAGGCCTTTTTGGTTTCATCTTGTTTGGGATTCTGTGCTTCCTAGGGTTGTATGTCTATTTCCTTCACTAGGTTAGGGAAATTTTCCATTATTATTTCTTCAAATAGGTTTCAATTACTTGCTCTCCTCCTTCTGGTACCCCTATGATATGAATGTTGGTTAAATACATTTAATTATAAAACTATAGTAGTTTTTAATTGGTAGGTGTCATGGATTCTTTTAAAAATCAAATGTGAGCACTGAGTCCATACTCCAGATAATGGTACGTAAATATACATAAAATTTTTGCTTATATTTTGGGAGATTCAAAGAACTCTGAGCTTCAAGTTAAATTTTTTTCTCTAAGTAAATTTAGAGGCTAATTTATAGAAAACTGTAACTAAATTGACTTATCAACTGGGTTGTAGAAAAAAATAGTGTTGAAATAAAGTTTTGACTAGCATAGTTCTACTAATAGTAACATGGGGCTTTACTATTTTGTTAGGCATATTATTTCAATTAGTAATTTCTAAAGCCCCAAATAAATTAAATTTTTATACATTTGAAAAAGAGTGATTTGCTCAGTTCTACCCTATGGCAAGTATCTAAATGTATATACTCTCAGTCACCTTATCTTTCCTCTTTTTTTTTTTATTCTGTTTTTTCTTCCAGAAAAAAATTATTAGTATGCAAGTGCATGTACTATTTAATATTTTGTGATTAAGTTCCTTTAGTAGAAACATCGTCTAACTTTACACTAATCATGTTTTTAGTTTTTGTTGAAATACTTACTACTAAAGAGTTACATACAGAATAAGACATAGTTGATTTTACAGTGGAGGTCTAATCTTTTCAAATAGTGTTTATTTTATGAGTCATTGTTTTTAGGCTGTTTGAGAGACCGTAGTTGCTTAGGTATATCTACGGATGGTGGAGAAGAAATGGAGAGGACCAAACCATTCTTTCCCCTTGTTCCAAATTCTCTCCCTTATTTATTCTTGGTTGGTCGATAGCATATCATCCTTATCTATTCTTGGTCAATATATTGGGTATCACCAATGATATAAGGTACTACATAAATATTATTTCATTTTCCCACAACCTTCTGTTATTTCTTCCCTCTATTATGTTCTTGCTTCCTCTTCTGTTTCATGAAAAAAAAAATCCAAACCTCTATCAGAAAAACTATATCTGACTATTCTAATTTGATACAATTCAGCAGAAAATTACATGACTTTTTTCTTTATTTTGCAAGATTTACTAAAAGTACAAGATAGACATTAGGGAAATCTGTGTGTGGAGGCAAAATCACATGTATAAAAAGAACTGATTTCAAAGGATTAAGAATAACCTATGAGTAGATAAAAAAAAAAAAAGAATCAAGACAATATGATAGACTATGAGCAAAAGTGAAAAAAAAAACTGTAAGAGAAATAGCTTTAGAGGTCTCAAATATACTTTCAAAATGCTGGGATCTAGTTTTCATAAATTAGAATTCTCAGTAAATATAGGACAAGTCCCAGCTGTACCATAGCATTAACATTAAAACTAAGACATATCTTGCATCTACTTTTCCCTTAAATTCCCAGAGGTTTCAAACAAGAGAGTGGGTCGAAATAAATTCCCCTACCACCACCTCTTCCCCAGTAAGCAGGTCTCATCTGGTGTATTTCCATTTTGAGACATGTAGACAGAGTTTAAAGAGAAATTACTCAATCCATCTGGTCTGAGTTTTCCAAAATTACAGAAGTTATTTCAATCTCATTAAACTTGTTAAGCATATACAGAAAAATCTGAGAACTATGACTCATTAGTGAAGTGATCCACTAATGTGTACTTTGATGCCTTAATTGTAAACTTGCAGGTTCTCAATTTCTTCTCAATTTCTGTAGTCATTTTTTTGACTTAACTGAATTCTGGCCCTTTTTTAAAGATATAATTTTCCTGAAACACCACAAGTTCTTCAGAAAATCAATATAATTGATAAAACTCCAAAACTATTGACAGAAATAAACAGATGGAGATACAAACCACCAATGTCAACAATGACACTGTAAATTCTGCAGTCATTAAGAAGATAATAAGGAAAAATTATAAACAACTTTACAACAACTTTGCCTACAACTAATGGACCAATTTCTTGAAACCCAAAACCACAAAATTCAAGCCAGGTGAAATAGACAACACGAATAGTCATATATCCATTAAAAATTTAAATGTAACTAGAAAACTCCTGAAAAAAAATCACTAGAGTGTTAATCCAAATATTTAAAGAGAAATTGACAATAATTTTACCAATACAGAAATCAATCACACTTCTATATACTAAAAATGAACATGCATAAAACAAAATATAACATACAAAACAATTCATTCCAAAGAAAATAAATCATATAGGTATACACATAACAAAATATGTATAGGATTTATATGTTGAAATTTACAAAATAATAATGAAAGAAATCAAAGACCTAAAGAAATGGAGAGACTAACTTGGTTATGGATTAGAAAGTAGAATACTCAGCATAGTAAAGATGTTGATTCTTCTCAATTTCATCTATAGATTTAATACAGTTAATTAAAATCCCAACGAGATGGTTTGTAGACATAGAAATTTATTCTAAAATTTGGACATTCATAGGCCCTAAGAATAGGTAAAATTTTTGAAAAAGAAGGATAAAGTAGGAGGAATCACATTATCCTATATTAAGACTTACTATACAGCTACAGTAATCAAAACTGTGTGATATTGGCAGGAAGATAGATACACAAATCAATGAGACTGAATAAAAAAAAAAAAAAACAGAAATAGACCCACACCAGTATGCCCGACTGATTTTTGACAAAGGTGCAAAATCAAGTCAATGGAGGAAAGATAGTGTTCTCAACAAATAGTGCTAGAGCAAATGGATATCCATAAGCAAAACAAAATGGACTTTGACCTAGACCTCACACTTAACATATTAATTCACAGATCGGAATGAGATGATTTCTGTCATTCATACATAAATCATATCTATATTGTCTATTTATGTGATAGCCAATATGGTAAGATACTTGCCCTGTATGGCTACTGAGCACTGGAAATGTCGCTAGCAGGAATTCACATGTGCTGTAAATATAAAATACTCACTGGATTTTGAAGACTTCATATGAAAAAATAGAAAATGTCTCATTAATAATTTTATATTTATTATATCTTAAAATGATAACATTTTGAATGTTTGATTAAATAAAATATATTATTGAAGTTAATTTTACATTTATATTTTTAATATATGTATTAACAATTTTTAAATTACATATATGGCTTATATTTCTATTGGCTAGAGCTAATTTAATCTATAATTTCCAGTTTCATTTTCTTTATATTTGAATGAGAGCTAAATGATACCAGTGAAGACTTCTGCATAAAGAACTAAATATTTTTTTATTATTTTTGTCAGTTTTACTTTTCAATGGCCAAATAATGAGTCTTTTTTGTAACCATATTTATTATCTCTAAAACATTTAGTTTGTTTTTTGCATAAAAATATTTTGTAGTTATATTTATTTAAGCAATAAATATTGAGTAGACTATTCTAGTTACTTGGCGATTACAAACCTCTTGTCTTTGTGGAACTTATTTTCATCAGTTGATAATTTATATAATTATAGAAATAATTATAGCTGGCTTAATTAAATTGGCTTAAGTACATTCTCAATTCATGGGAGCAGAACCTGTGTGCCTATCAGATAGTTGAGTATTACCTATAAGAATCCATTTCACCTTAGGCATTAGCCAGTATACTTTTTAGAAGAAATGCGACTGTTAATCTAGAAAGTTAGCTGAGTAGACATTTTTTACGTGGAGGTCTGTGCAGAAATCCTCCTCTGTACTTTGTCCTATTGACTGCTTTTCTGACTTCGTCCCTAGATTCTGAATTTATCAAGTGCTTCTATTTCTCGTTGGCACATACTAGTGATTGGTAAATAATAAGTAACAAATCATCTGATGAATAAAATATTTTGAGAAAATATGAAGTCAGATTTTGAACCAGTAGACATAATTGAAGCCAAATCCCCTAACCTGTTAAATCTTGATAGTTGACTTTAATCTTTAATCATGGTGTTTGGACATTGCCTGGAAGGAAGTGTCTGTGTCAGTTTAATCTTTCACAGAGAACACTTGAAACTGGTTTATATTCTCATCCGGACATTTTTGTTATTGTTTAGAAATATACTTTATGGGATCGTCAGACTGAATTCAAAAGAAAAGGAAGCTGTCATCCAAAGATGGTTAAAACCATCAATAAATTCGTAGCTCTGGGGCATAGAGAGCACTTGTATTGTTTCAGCGGCCTTAGTGCCCAGTAAGTTTACTCTAGTAAATAGTGACTAAAGCAGTTTTCTTGACAGTTACATTTCCTAGCCATGGATTTTCACAAATGTATGGCATTTAGAATTCTAAGAGAGCTTTAAGTAATCCTGAATTCAATTCAAATGATATGAATAGTGATTTGTTTCTTCTGTTCATTAGATAATATAAGTATTTATGTAATTAAGAGGCTTCAATGATGTAAAAGGTGTATTGTTTGAAAAACAAATGTTCAAAAGCCTTTTGTGAATGCAAAAGAATCAATAGAGTCCAAAAAAAAAGTCTTATAGGGAGTTGAAAAAAATATCTTATTTGGAAATTTTAAAAAGTCAGGCATTTCTGTGGTTTTTGCCAGTTTAATTTATTCTAAAATTTATACAGACCTCATATAATAACTTCTTTTCTATATGGCCTTTTATGTGAAATCCTCAGTTCTAAAATTGATTATGTTTCACTTGGGAATCTACCTGTATCCATCTTGCCTTACCATTGATTTTGTCTCCACGACCATCAAAAGTTTCTTACAATAAGTAACGCTGGCTGACCCATAGCCACATTCAAAGGATCAATATATCTCATTGTACTATGTTTGATCCTGTTAACTTTTCCAGCAATTTTGATACTTTCTCCACATTTACCTTTTTTTTTTCCCCATTGTTCATGTCTATCTTCCATTTACCTGTTTTTTAATTAAGTTTATTGGGGTAACATTGGTTAATACAATTATATAATTTTCAGGTATATATTATCATTTAGCGTCTGTATATTCTATTGTGTGTTTACCACCCGAAGTCCAGTTTCCTTCAGCTACCATATATTTGATCCCCTTTACCCACTTCACCCTCCCACTGTCTCCCTATATTTGATCCTCTTTATATTGTCTAACATCCCCCTCCTCCACCACCCTCTACCCTCTGGTAATCACTAGTCTATAGTCCATGTCCATGAGTCTCTGTTTGTCCTGCTCATTTGTTGCTTTTAGGTTTATATTCCACATATA
>NW_006435781.1:147206-194425 GCF_000325575.1 Pteropus alecto
ATTATATAGAGGTCTCTCTTGAGCCTTTTGCAAAGAAGGTGCTTTTCTTTCGGTTTCTAGTAGGTGGGGTCTAAGCCTCTTAGATCTCTGCTTTATATAAAGCCTTAAAATGCCTTTTTAAAAAATTTTCTTGCAGATATTTAATCACGCTCGCTACCCTCCGTTTCAGTCCCTGTCAGTGTCAGAGACAATATGGGCAGCGTTTGCTCAGATTCCCCTGGGGCTCCGCAGTGATCAGTCTCAAGGATATGGGAGGAGTGTCCCTCTGGGTTGGGGGTTAGGGGTTGCAGCTCAGCTTCGGGTTTGCAACCACAGCTATCAACTGCTGTTTTTCTGCCATCCTGCTTCTCTGCCTTCTGTCCTGATGACTGGATGTCTCATAGCTTTCCCATGCAGGGCTGTTCATGGAACTAGCCACACCTTTTCACCTCCTCCTCCTCCTACAGGTAGCTCCTGCGGCTGTGAGAGGCAGCTTCTTTATTTCTCCCAGTCCACCTGTCTTAGCTCTTATGCGCAGATCCCACACTCAGACGTGCTGGTGTGCAGTTTGGGTGTTTTTTGTTGAGTTGTAGATGGTCCGCTTATTGTTGTTTCAAGGGGAGATATCTGGGGATGTCTCTCACTCTGCCATGTTTCCAAAAAATATAAAATTTTTAAATATCTAAGTATACATACACACATGCTCCTCTTTCTCCCCCTCCACCAATCTTTCTCATTATTTTAGAGTCTAGGTGTACCTGTGGTCTTACATTACAAGACAGAAAGAGTGCTGTTTGTTTGCCTGTTGAATTATTTATATCAAGCCATTAATGGTGCTTACTTTGTGCTAGACACCATTCTAAGCATTTTGTAAATATTAATTCATTAAATCTTCATAAATCCTTAGAAAGATACACAATATTACTCTCACTTTACAAAGATATTAAGACACTGGATGATTAACAAACATGCTCAATGTTACACTACTCAAGTGTCAAATGGAAACTGGCCCTGGGTCATCTTGTCCCCAAGTCTATTTTTTTTTAATTCTTTAGCTTTCCTGTTTCTATACATGGTATTTCTCTGAGAAATTCTAGTCTTCTATGCTTGGAGATTAATGATTAATCTATCTTAATTTACTATACCCAAACTTTATCCTTAAATTATTTTATTATGCCAAACACATTTAAACAGGTTTTTGTTATACAGTTGTTCTTCTGATTAGAAATTGGCCCTAAAGTACAGACAAAAAAGAAATTATATTTAAGACGAAGTTTAAAAATATGTTTCCGGGTGAGGGGTATATGGGAATACATAATTCAATCTTTGAAACTTTCCTATAAGTCTGGATTTATTTTAAAATATAAAATTGAAAATATATCGTTATTAATCAAATTGAAAAATATAAATTGGAGCAGTACTACTCTGTACAAATTCGAGGGCACTCCATTTACATTATATTCTATGTGAACAAGGCCCCTCAGAGTTGTGCAATGAGGAAGACCTATAGTTATTTTACTTACATTAAAAGCCATAGAAGAAAACAATAGAACATTAAACTAAACAAAAGTCAATAATCTGGGTTACCCCTTAGCTTTCATAATCATATTTTTTTAATGTTCTTCAACAGAAATCGTTCAAGCATTATTTCTTACCACCATAAAAATGCTCAGAACCTCTCAGAAATATGTCATTTGTTAATGATGCCAGTACCTGATAGGAAGGCAAGGACAATGTTATTTTCATTCACAGATGTAATCCCAGAACCAAGGCAATACTTGGTTCACAGTGGGTGCTTAATGTGCAATGGATAAGCAAATCAGTGAATAATGGATGGATGTTGATGGTGCTTTTTCTCCTTTAATCCATTTCAAATATGCTAATATTCCATTAATAACCTTCCTGATTTCTTTGAGTAGAAAGTAATTTTTTTATTTGATAGTATAATGAAATGCATCTTAGACATTTCAATGATTTATCTAAGTTCATCCAATAAATATATATTTACATAGAATGTAAATATATGTGAATATATTTACATAGATACTTTATTTCTCGGTGTGTGTATAAAACAAATGAATATATAAAATAAAATAATAAAGCCCAGGAGAGACTTCTATTCCAGGAGTTTTTGTACTATAGTACATTTGAATTGAAAAGAGAAGAAATCATAGAAAAGGCTATGTAGGAGACATAAATGTACAAACCAGGGAACATACTTTTCTAGATACATATTCCATAATGCCTGAGAAAATGAGAAGTAAATTCATTGAAAAATTTAATAGAATAGTGACCTGAAAACGTCATAAATCAAAACAAATTCATGTTTTCAAAATTTAAAATTTGAGTATTTTCTTTATTGAATTTCTCTGTGTATAGGATATTATTACTGTGTTGTTTTACTGGAATTTTTAATTTACTTTAAGAGTAGTGAATACTATTTGTAAAGGGGACTATTTCTCAAATTTACCTCCACATTTTAAAGAAATATCTTCTGCTAATCTCTCACATCTTCTCATATATCTTATTTCACTTTTAATTTCCTGCAAACTTATCTTTCCTGTTAAATTATTCCTTTCTCCTCTTTCCCAGTGATGACTGAATGATAATGTTGAGATATGTTTCCTTCTAACATCCAGATTACTATCCAATCTATATCAATCACTCCATCACATTTTCTAAATCTGGACTCCACTGCTGAAATCTCTCCCAGTCTGATATTCCTGTATCTTACCATCTCCAGGTTCCCATACTAAGCACCTTTCCTTCCTTCATCATCTTTTCCAGTCAGTTCAGAAAGCTACTCTTAATCTATTCTGTTGCTAAAACAACACCATCAATCACTTTCAGTTACCTTACTTTCTTCCTATACATCAAAACCTCAGAGTTTTACCTTATCCTCAATTTTTGCTCTGTTACAGCTTTTTGGGTTTGACTTTTCACACCGTGTAATTCTGTCTTGTATGTTTTCTTTTTATTACTCTTTTTAATTGATGCCCTTGTTTTTTTCTTATGCTCTAACCCTGTCATTCTTTTTTCTGTGCATGAAGCAGCATTGCTAATTACAAAATCTTCCCTTTTCCCATTTCTTCACTACTCATTCTAATTTGGCATTTATTTTATATTTTTATTGAGATATAATTAATATACAACATTATATTCATTTTAGGTGTACAACATAATGATTTGGTATTTGTCTATATTGAATAATGATCACCACAATAAGCCTTGTTAACATTATCACCAACATAGTTCTAAAAAATTTTGCTTGTGATAAGAGCTTTTATGATCTAGTCTCTTAGCAACTTTCAAATATGCAATACAGTATTATTAACTATAGTCACCATGTTGTACTCTGGTACTTATTTTAATATGTTTTTATAAATAACTATCTAGAGGAACTGAGATTAAAAAACACATAGATAGATTGTGATCCCATGTTGTCTCTCAATTGAGAAATATTTCATTCCTGAACTTTATTATTTATCTTTCTCTAAATGCATTTTCTTCATACTTCTTTTTAACGTTTATATACTAAATGTATCTCTGTCTAATTTAGGTGGATAGTTGAAATTATTCATTGTTTAATTAATTGTTATGAATCATACTTACTAAAGATAGATATGTATTATCAAACATGCTACAAGAAGGTGACTAGCATTGTCCCCATGCACTCTTCACATTTCCTCAGACCACAGAAATAGTCCTTGATGGATGTTTTTGCTTTAAAACTAGACAGAAATAAAGGTGATCTTTTT
Source organism: Pteropus alecto (assembly GCF_000325575.1). Taxonomy (NCBI): domain Eukaryota; kingdom Metazoa; phylum Chordata; class Mammalia; order Chiroptera; family Pteropodidae; genus Pteropus; species Pteropus alecto. Next base: position 150,944 of record NW_006435781.1, read on the forward strand.
CTGTCACAGAAGCTTAAGGAGTTTTCCCCCGAACTTCTTATTCACACTTCCAGTTATGAACTTGTAATACAAAAAGAAAATTGTGATTTTTATCATGGAATGCTGAAACCCAAACTGACATGTAGGAGGAAGGAGCAGAAGTTCTGTGGGTTTGCCAGGATGCTAAGGACATGTTGTCTTAAGAATTACTTATTAAAGCCAGTGAGTTCATTAGGATGAGATAGAAAACTATATATTACTTATCAAATGTAAATTTAGTCCCTGAGCTAAATTCCCTTAGAGCTCAAAAACTGCAGATTTAAGCGGTCACTTCTTGAAATTTTCTAATATCACATTAAAGAGATGTTTAATATATTTTTAATATAGCAAGGTTTGAGTGCCAAAAAAAAAAAAGAAAAAAAAAAAGAAGAAAGAAAAGAAAAGAAAAAAGAAAGAAAACAAAACAAAGGATAACCTGAAGTGCCAACTCTAATTAATTGGGAGTATCTTCTTGGACTGAAATGTTGAAAAGATCCCATCTGGACTCGGTAGGCGAGTGCAATGATCTATTAGCCGTACTTTGTGGTCAGCCCAGGAGAAGAAAGAGGGCAGGATTGCTAAGTGTCTGTGGGCTTTGTAGTGATAGAACATTTTTAGTACTTAAAGTTTGCATGTCAGCCCTGTAAATTATTAATTGGGCTTCTCCTGATCTAATCTACTTTGTTTTTGATACCCGATGAAGGTATACTGTGAAAATGGTATAGTAATAACTAACCCTAAAAAGAGTTTATATCTCTAAAGTATAGACACATGGGACTTCTATAACCAGGGGGTTTGTGAACTAATGTAGCACTAGATTTTATCAAGTGTGTTTATTATTGATAATCTAAAGGTGAATTTTTTTTTTTATCTCTTAATTGGTTAAGGATCAAGACTGATGATTTCAATTAAAAAGTTCTATCTTTAGCAAGTATAAAACTTAAATTATAAAGTTTCCAAAATAGTTTAAAGCTTAGAAATGGCCAGGCTTTTTAAAAATTAATTAATAAATATATTTGATTTTTTTTTTGACAGCTACAAATGAATTTGGCACATTTTGTGTGTGTGTGTGAAAAATCTGCTTTGTGCATATTCTATCCAGTTATGTGTGTGGACTATTCAATTCAATTATTTAAACAGTCTTTAGAGGTATGAATCAGACTTGGTCTCTAACAATTTGTAATGTTCAAAAGACAAAGTAACTTTTGAAGTATTGTACGAAAATTTAATATATAAAAATAAGCAGGAATAGTAGCTACAGTCTTTGCTGGAGAACCATGTGGAGGGGCGAGCATATGGGTTTCATTTTGGCAAATGAAGAAAAAAAGTTATTAAGACATGCAATACAACAAAAAAGAACTTACAACATTTAGCAACAGATTGGCTGTGGGTAGCAGAGGCTCATGAGAACCTGACAGCAACTTTCTCAGTTTTTATCTTGGAAAACACATGAGTGGGTCGATTTGCACTTTGTACTTTGGAAGTTAAGAATGTTTTTACTTTGAAGAACTTTTATTTTAACCTTCACTACATCACTCTTTAAGTTACATTATCCTCCCCTTATCCCTGTGAATAAAGGGGGCAAAGCAATCCTGAGCACATTTCTCCTCAAACTTGTATGTATTTTTAAATGGCCTCTTATTGAAGAGATCTCTTATAAACATCTATTCTATGAGGATTTATTCCATCATTTTCATATCTGTTACTGGTCTGACATATCACAATAATTTGTGTGAAGACACAAATGTTAGTCCCTTTAAAAATTACATTTTTTTCTAATCTATAGTAAGTGAAGCCCAGGAAAGATAGAAACATCTATTTGCCTTCTGTGCACTGCAGAGTTGCAGCAGAAACAGACTTTCTTTCAGTTTATTAGAGAATTTTAAAATGTCTAACTTCAGTTAATAGTTTATACTGTTGCTAGACTAATACAACAAATAATAAGCTAATATTATAGGTCATTCTTAGGAGCAGTAAAAGTTATTATGGTTCTAAAATTTTGGGGGGCACAAACACATGACACGAATTTCTTACACAAGCATATAAGCAATGAACATTTTACAGAAAGTTAAATGGGCGAGAATTTGAAAATACCAAAAAGCAGCATGAAAACAGAAGGCTTATAGTGAGTTAGACATAGTCAATATAGAATAGTCTATACTTTTTAGGTCATGGCTCAGAAAAAAAAAATCCAAAACCAAACTGTTTGTTTGTTTGTTTGTTTTCTAATTTCTGATTTTTTGTCTGATTTGCTCCCACTATTCTAACAGTGGTGTCCTGACTCTTATAATGCCCCAGACCCAAAATCTTGCAATCACTTTCAAATATTCTTCTCTTTCTTGTCAGTTCCTCATTTGACTTGTTGCTAACATTTATTCACTTTCTTCATATTCTAATTGATATTACCCTAGTCTAGGACTTCATCTTCACTTTCTTACTAATTCTTTCTTTCCCTTTCAAAGTATCCTGTGAGGTTACTCTTCTTAAATCATGTTCGAATCATGTTTTAACTATACTCTAAAGCCTTTATTGTATTGACTTCAATATATACTTGGCGATTAAGCTCCCTAATCATTTGATCACAAGCTAATTATTAAAATGGTATTTGATGTTTGAATGGCACTTGATAATTTCAAAGAGTTTTCACAGTTTTATTGAATTTTCTACAAAACTTTGCATGACAAGTAGTTTTTATTATCTATCTCTTATCAAAAAGAAATTTTGCAACTTACAAATCACAAATGTAGCAGCTGTAGCTGTGGGATTTGAACTCATACCCTCAGACTCTAAAACAATGTTTTTCCCAAAGTTGCTATTCTCCCCCATAAAAACTTCTCTCTCTATTTACCTACCTCCTCATTTCCCAAGTTACTTACTTCCAGATTCCCCATCCAAAGACTGAGTGTGTGAAGACTCATTTCCAGCTCTTACTTCCTCCATGATGAGACAAGAACCTTGAAAATTAATTTTGGAAATATGAATGGAAAATAACTTAGTACCTGAACAACTTAAGGGCAATGTAGGAAGAGTTCCAGGAGTAAGTTAAATGTTGCTGACTAAAGAAGCAAAAGGAAGATATTTGATAAAAAAAATATGAAAAGGGAGTAAACAGCAAAGCCTTGTGAGATAAACTCTCCATGCATGGACATATCAGTGGTAAATATAACGTCCAGGATAGGTTGTATGAGATGGGAAGGAATTGCATGATAAATTAAAGGGTATCATGGGAAGGATACATGTTTTGGGAACAGCTTGAATTCTAATTGTCACTCATTAGTCATGTAAGCCTAGTTGTCTTGTTAACCTCCTCAACCTGAGATTTCTCAATGATAAAATGGGAATAAATATATCACTCTCTGGTTACTAAAATGCTTATATGAGATAGAGTATATAAAGAGTTTTTTGTGAAATGGGTAGTCATAAGTAGCAAATAGTTTTATTCTCTCCCATCATTTGACCGAGTCTACCCTAGTTGCTACCTTTTCTCTAATTCTCCAGATGTGCCATAGAGTCTAGAAGAGGGCCTGTCGTTGTTGTTGATGATAATGATGTTTAATCAAAAAAGATCATGAAGGTGCCATGCATAGAAGTTGAAATTTTTTTAGGAAGGAGAAATTAATGGTTCGGCCAAAACACAAAAGACGTTTTGGAGACAATGAGAATAATGGGGTTTAATATGGAATTTAGAGTTGAGCAAATGGAGTTTGAAAGGAGGAAGTCAGAAACACTAACCATGTCTGCCCAAAGAGAGCATGGGTGGAAAAGATAAGTTCATGAGAAAGTCTGAGAAGCTGGTCTGCTGAGTCTGACCATGAAAGAGCTGCTTTTGTGGATGCCCCTAGGTACGTAGTGGTAGGCTTGGGGCCATTGTTGTTCAGACTCATCATCACATGCAGAAATATGAAAGGAATCTGGGAAGTTAAAAACTATATAAGTAAGAAATTTATTTTATTTTTTAAATTGTAATATAAAACTGGGGTGCAGAATGGGTGGCAGGGAGGTAGAGCAAACCCACTCTCTTGGTTCATTAGGGTTGCTATAAGAAAATCTACCATAGAGTGGGGGGCTTAAAACAACAGAAATTAATTTCTCACAGTTCTGGAAACTCTAAAGTCCAAGATCAAGGTGCTGGCAGAATCAGTGTCTGATGAAGACCTGCGTCCTAGTTCGTAGACAGCTATCTCTTCTCTCATAGTCCTCACAGGATGGAAAGAGAAAAGAGCTCTATGGATTCTTTTTTATAAGGGCACAAATCCCATTCATGAGGGCTCTGACTTCAAGACTTAGTAACCTCCCAAAGGCTCCATATCCAAATACCATCACATGAAGATTAGGTTTTGAATTATAAATTTTGGAGAGATTAAAACATTCTGTGTGCAACACCCACTAAGTTGTTGCTTATTTGGAATGAGAAACTCAGGCACTTTTCATTGTAATGTTGAAAAAGTTACAGAACCTCACTAAGCCTGTGCCTGTGAAGTGGGAATAATAACAATGATATGAGTATTAAATGAGACAATATTTGTAAAATGTTTCATATATGGTAGATGCCTAGAGAATGTTAACTATCAATTTTAGTTGTTATAATAAGTTATTGGAGGGTGAGCATTATTGGAGAAGTGACTTCTATATTTTAGGCATGTGGGATATTGAAGTGGTAAATTTATCATTAATTTACATACTTTGACACTTGCTTCCTTCAGTATTTAAAAATATTGACGTAAGCAGACAGTTCGTCTTCTAAATATAAGGGAACATGTTGTCGAGATCACTCAAGTGATACACCATAATTCATCTGACATTTAAAATGTCAGTTTGACTGAGAAATGAGAGTCCTGGACAGATAAATGTGATTTAAATGAGATTTGGTTTATGTACAGACAAGTGAATGATGACTGGGTTCTAGAGACTAGATAGACCAGGGATAGGGCGATTCATTGGTGTCCTAGAGCACTAGATTTGAGCAACAAGTGGGAGGTTATGCTTCCTTAGTCACCAACAGGCATGGTCCATAACAGGTAATAAGTAGCTATACCTTATATTCAAGAGTAGTTGGTGACAGCCTTGAGGCCTTGGAGTGGTAGGCAATGTGAAGAAATAGAGCAAAGTGTCAGTTATCGCACAACTTCTCATTCTGAGCATGGCCAATGGAGAGTGAGAGTGGTGGTCTAGGAAGATAGAATCAGGAAGTCAGAAATCTTTTCAGTTAGGAGTTCAGGTCTGAGAGGACTAAAGAAGAAAACCATTTATTGGAGTATAATGCAGAGAATGGGTCCTAAGGACCAAAGCAAGAACCTGGCCTGAAACAGGAGCCACAGCAGGATTCCTATGAAGCTGGCCATGCTGGGCCTCTCATTTGAGACTCCCTAAATCCCTTGGGTTTCTTGGGTTGGTGCACAGCTGAACCTAAAGTCTAGAGAGCTGCAGGCTACATGAGGCAAGCAAATAAATGATGCACTACAGAATATCTAGAACGTGAAATAAAAATACACTATTCTACATGTAAACCCAAGCATTATGAGTGATTAGCACAAAAATACATAGGCCATCATTTTATGTGAAGGTCAAAAGGTAATGACTTTTTATTATCATGGCGGTGCTTGACCTAAATGAATTATATTTGATTTCTGTGAACTTTTAGAGGTTTATACCTCAGCATGACCTCCTTGTCCAGCCAATCTATACCTATTTACTCTTTGGCCTCTCTCTACTATAATCAGCTAGGTACTGCTTTTCATTCAATAAATAATATATTTTACTTGCCTGCTAAGTTGGCTGTAAGACTGAGAGGTTTAATTGAAAATTGAGAGATTGACAAGAGCCAGTTCACTGAGTACTACATTACCATATGTACTGGGTTGGAGAGTGCTCCCCCAAAATTCGTATCCTTCTGGGAACTTCAAAAATCTGACCTTGTTTGCAAATAGAGCTATTGCAGATGTAATTAGTTAAGATGGTATCATGCTAGTCCTTTAACGTAACATGACTAGTGTCCTTATAAGAAGAGATACAGAGAAGGAGGCACACAGGGAGAGTTCCATGTGGAAACAGAAGCAGAGACATGAGTCATGCATCTACAAGCCAAGGAGTGCCAAGAAATGCCAAGGATTGCCAGAGGTACCAGAAGCTAAGAGAAAGGCATGGAACAGATTCTCCCCTAAAGCCATCAGAGAGCATGGCCCTCCCAACATTCTGAAATTTTGATTTTGAATTTCTAGCCTCCAGAACTGTGAAAGAATAAATTTCTGTTGTGTTAATCACCTAGTTAGTTACAGCAGCCCCAGCAAACTAATATACCAAGAATTTAAATATTGCATTATCTATAAAGAATTTTAACTGCCAGAGCTAGTCTTCCATTGGATATCAGTTTTATCTATCTTTTATCGTATAACACTTTATGAAAGTAATAATTTAAAAAGGACACAAAAAAGAAGTAATGATTCCTTGAAGGTACCCAAAAGTTCTGATTTGTGGATCAGGCCAGTACCAGTAAGGCATTTAATAGAGTTTCTCAATATTTTCACAATATTTTTTTTTTGCACTTAGAGAAATGCATCATCTCAATAGATTTCTTATTGTATATTTGATTTAGGCTTTGGCCTGGAAGAGGTAGATTAAGGCATATTAAGATATACTATGTAAAAAAATAGGTGCGTGATAAGTAGAGAAATGAAAATATACAGAGAATTGCCTACCACCAAAAGCATATTATTTATATTTATCCTTCTTCTTAAAGTACCCATTCTTCTCCTCCTTTAAAAAAAAAAATCTGGCCATTTTACCAATCTTTAAAGTATTGTCTCCCACAATTAATCTTCTTGCCATTGTTTAAAGCTAAGTTCACTCTTCTGTAATCCAGTTTGGCAAATCCTGTATGCATGGAAGTTCTGTGTAAACTCCTTAAGGACAGTACTCTATTTTTTTTTTTTTCATTTTTGAATTACCAAAGCCCTAAAATATTTGAGCCTTGGTTGAGCCGTTTCTGAAATTGGCAAGTTTTAGTCACCAGTGCATACTCTGACAGTGATGTAAGTATACTCCTTACCTTTTTGCCCATTAGGAAAAACTTCCATTTAATAAGAAGCATGAAAAGAAATGGATTTCTTTTTCACTGATGCACAGATGGACATGTTTTTGGACATTCTCAGAAATGAGAAAGGATTCTTTTAAGAGCTTTCTAAAACACAATAAATACTTGCTGTTTTCTTTATCATCTTCATTCTTTTGGTTAAGATCTGGATATTGCAGAAAATCTTATGTGAAAAAGAGAAAAAGTAGAAATAGTAAATATTTGGCCATTGATAATTAATTATTTTTGCAAATAGGTAGCATATTTATATATTTATTTACCAAGGATTTTAATTAATGTTACAGACAGGCTCAAAGGCTCGGAAGACAGCATTGGTTCCAAGTGGCTATGTTTTTTTTTTTTTTTTAAGGCCTGAGCTTCCAGTAGTGGTATCTGGATTTGAAATGCTTATAAACATAGTCCATCTCTAAATTGCAACAAAGATTGGTACTGTGAAGATTATTAATAGCTTGGGTCAACTAAAGGGGAAAGTAGAAACAAACATAGGATCTTTGTCCTCTAAATTATAAAGGCATCCATTTTTTTTGAGAAAAGGAGAGAGAGTATTACTTTCATTAAAATAATAGAAAAGTGGAAATTGCTGTTATTAACGCTAAAACAGAGTAGAGATTTGTGAACCTATGAGGAGAATTTTTATTTTAGAAAATAAGCAGAAATCAAAGTTAGTTTTTGAATTGTACTTTTGGAATATATAATCAGACCATGTCTCTGATAATTTCATTAAATTAGGTGAACAAAAAAATCACATGGGTAAGAAAATGTAATTAAATCTCTCAAAATAAAAATGTCATTGTTTTTACTTTCTTGTCATAAGTGAAAGGTGAAGAAAGATATCCTTTTAAACTACACATGAGCAATTCCAGTATCTTCTTAGTAATGAAAATTGGATTATAATATGGGCTTGTCTTTGACCATATTATAAAAGGATAATACAAGGACTTGGCAAAAGACCCCATGAAAGGAAGCCATGTATAAGCAACAAATATAAAAACAAGAAAACTCCTACAAGGAAAAGTCAATATAATTGGCAGCAAGATTTAAGGGGGAAAAAAATAGAACCAGGAAAGACAACATATTTCTGAAAGTATTATTTTCTTCTAAAGTTACTAATGCTCAAAGGAAACCTAATTTTTTAAAAGATAGAATACCTGAAAGAAATAGATTGAATGAAAATATCACAACTGATATTTTAGCAAATTCTTGGATATAGCTTTAAAAATAAACTAACCCAAAAGACCAGTATGTCAAGATTACCTTTTCTTTTTATCAATTAGGTACATTGTTTGCATCATATGATCTACTTAGTACTGAAGATTTTTGTGCTTTTCTACAGCTCTTTTTCATCTATTAAAAGTGAAAGAAATAACCTATGCTACCTTTTAGAGTTTCCTGTGTATATGAATAATAAAGATTATCAATGAGTCTTACCTGATGCAAAATTGATGTGTGAAATTTAAATTTACAACAAAAGTAAAGAAATGAGTTTTAATGTGGCATACAGCTTTTAACAAAATTCTGTTAAACGACATTTTTCTTTGTATATTTTTTTACCATATGATATATCTCAATTTTATACTTAAATACTTATTAGGGACATCTCCATTTGGGCCAATTCAAGTTTCTCTGTTTTTATGCGTTTTCAAAAAAATTGTTTTTAGTCTGTAGTATTCCTTTTTGAAAAATTATATGGTATTAAGGTAGTAAATAAAAATAGAAAAAGTTTAGTGTTCCTTATGAGAAATGCAGTCATTTTTGACCACATGTTCTTTTCTCTGAAATATAAATGATTTATAACCAAAGAGGTATATATCTGAATCAAATGTACATAATAAATACAACACAATCTACAAATCTTAATTGAAACAATATAGAACTAGTTTTAAAACTGCTAAAAATTTTCTCTTGCTGTAATGTGTGTTTTTTTCTAATGTATTGCCTTCTGTCTTCTCAGTGGGATTGTTGGTTTTTAATTTTCATTAATTCCTAAACTATATACTAATGTTTCTATTCTGTGCATTTGCTTTAAGTGGCTATATATATGATTGCCGGATGAAGCAGCTTTTAACAAAAAATGAAATCTTACCATTTTCAACAACACGAATGGACCTAGAGGATATTATGCTAAGTGAGATAAGTCAGACTGAGAAAGACAAATACCATATGAACTCATATGTGGAATCTAAAGAACAAAATAAACGAATAAATAAAACAGAAACAGATTCATAGATACAAAGGACAAACTGATGGTTGCCAGATGGGAGGTAGGGTTGAGGAGAGCTGGGTGAAAAAGGTGAAGGGATTAAGAAGTACAAATCAGTAGTTACAAAATAGTCACAGGGTTGTAAAATATAGCATAAGGAATATAGTCAGTAATATTGTAATAACTACGTATCGTGCCAGGCGAGTACTAGACTAACTGGGGGAATTACTTCGTAAAATATATAAATATCTAAACATTATGCTGTACATCTGAAACTAATATAAAATAATATTAAATGTCAACTCTAATTGAAAAATTTTTTTTAATTAAATGAATAAAAATTAGAAAATAGAGACCACAAAAAATTAAAAAAATGAAAATATGATAAAAAATAATGACCATAGAATGGTAATACATTTAATAGAAATACCCTTTTCTGTCTTGTACCAGTATCTTGTAATAGTTTTCTGTGTATGAACTTACCTCTCTCCTACAGAGAATTACTAAGTAACTAGTATCTTCCACATATAAAAATCCTTAGTGGGATTCAGTACACTTTAATATCTATACATATGTATATACATACGCACAGACATACATACATACATTCAAAATAATGTAGCATTTCCTGAAGAAAAAAAATCTATTAAAACCCCCATGTGGCTCTCAACAAGCTACTAGCAGATCTGTTTGACTGCTTTGTTAAAATTTTGATAATTTTAAAGCATGGTCTATTGTTAAAATATTTTCAATTGAAGGTTATTGGTTTTATTCTCTCCCTCATTCTCTCTCTTTTTTTTTTAAATAATAGATCATTTCAGGAAAGTAGAAATAGTGATAGTTACCCTTTTAGTTCTTAATTGGACCACATCCCATGCATGACTTTGTTTTGGCTTTTCTTATTTAATTAGCACACACTATAAGGGAGGCCTTACCAATTTTCTTTTATAGGTTAGGAAATTGAGGTTCAGGAAAATTGAGTAATTTAATTAAAATCACAAGTAAGTGATAGAGCTAGGATTTAATCCAGACAGGCTTTATATCCAAGTTCATAGGACCCTAAGCTGCCAGGACTTGGGTCCCTAGTATCTAGGTATCTCCCATATCCAATAAAATCTCCTACTCATTACTCAGATTTCATGGATATTTTGAACTACTTTTACGTCTTTTAACGAAAATACATTCTGGAATTTTAATAGCAAATGTAAGGATTCAGCTCCTTTAGATAAAATAAAAATCAGGAGCAATATTCAGTATAAATACATTATGGAAAAAAAATCAGCAACTAAACTGTAGAGGATGTCTGGAGACAAGTAAAAATGAAATGTACACTTTTTGCCTTATACTTGTTGACTCCACATTCAAATCTAACTGACTCCTGAGATATGATAACATATATTTCAGATGGGAAAAGCTTTGGGTTACCTAGGAGAGTGTAGCTGAAAAAAAAAATAAACTCTATTCATCTAGAGGTGCTTTGTCCATCCCTTTAGAAATACACGAATAAAGATTTGTCTTGGCCTATTGAAACCCCATGCCAGAGGACAGCATAACCCAGAAAAGCATGTTGACCTTGCGCTGTCACCGTCCTTGCTCACAACCTCGTGTTCTTCTTTAATAGTCTGGACTATAGTTTAAAAGCCTTAGTGGTTTGTTCACAGTTTTATATGCTGTCTCAAAATTGTGCTTCAAAATGATCTATTCCTCTTTTTGTGATTCACTTCAGAGTGGAAGCCCTTTTACAACATATAATCAGGACAGTGATAATTTGGTATGTTAATAAATTATGTCATATACCAGAAGGATAGAAATGCAATGAAAATTAAAGTTAGTAGAGTAAGAGAGTTCATTCGAGGCCCAGAAGAGAGTGTGAAATAAGGTGTCATGGTGGATCTCATTAAGCAGGTGAGATTTGAATAAGACTGGAAGCCAGATGGTTATCTGTGGGAAAATTTTTCCAGGTAGAGTGAACTACTAGGAGAGAGGCTCTAAGGTGGGAGTGTGTTTGGTGTGTTCAAGGAATAGCAATGAAAACTCTGGTTTTTACAAAGCTGAAAATAGTAGTATATCATACAATTAAGGGAGGTTCAGGTACAGACTAGAGACTTGTACATTTGTATTTCTGTGCTGTAGAGAAAGAACGTAGAGGCATTTGTACAGCAATCTGAGATTCCCTTAATAGTTTTATAATATCCCCCACAGAAAGGCCTTATTTTTTTCTTCAGCTCACTTTTACTGATTTTTCCCAGAAATTCAATTGGGTTTTATTTAAAGAATGTATCTCTTTATTTTATACTTATATTTTGTCTAATTATGTACTATATAATTATATCATTATATAAATAATAATGGGAACAGTCACAGTCGACTCTTAGTAAGCACATCTATAGATAAGCAGATGTGCTTATCTATTGCTGGGTAACAAATTAATCTGAAACTTAGTAGCTTAAAATAGCACTTTTCATATCTCATGTTTTTGTGGGGCATGAGTCACCTGGGTGATTTTTCTACTCCATGTTGTATCAATTGTGGTCATTCATTGGTACTCAGCTGTTAGATAGGCTGGCCAGGAGAATCCAAGACAGTTCCATTCACATATCTAGTGCTTTGGTAAGGATGACTGGAAGACTTGGTTCAACTAGATTAGCTGATCGAGTGCCTACAATTGGCCTCTCCAGCATGATGGACTTGGGGAAGTTTAGCTTCTCACAGGGCAGCTCAGGATTCATGAGTAAGTGATACAAAAGACAGGAAATGTGAATTTCTAGTCTATTAATGCCTGCTATTTTCCAGGAGGAAAATAGAAAAGCAGCTCTTCTACCACGTTCTAATAGTTAAAGTAGTCCCAGAGCCAACCCATAATAAAGAAAGGAAACAAAGATTTCACCTCTTCAGTGGGAGGACTGTCAAAAATTTTTGCAGCTATCTTTAGCCCACCAAAGCATACAGGTCAGCTCTAATGGAGAGTAGCTTTCTAGTTAAGACATTTTAGAAGGCCATCTTGATCCATCAAGAAATCTAACAGAGGGAGTGGAGAATTTTGGTTTATCCAAAAATTCAGGTAAATGGAGTTCTGTTATGATAGATTCTATTGTAATTCCACTTATTCTCTTTATTTCACACTATCCTAATTTTTAATTATCACTTGTGTTTCTGGCCAGACATTTAAAACCATAAAGGTGTAGTATATTATATAGAAATGAACATCCATCTGTCTGAACGTAGCATAATTATAAACATATTTACTTTAATCTCTAGGAAGCATATTCTTTTTTTCCTCTACCCTCTAAACAAAACCTATCATTTTAAAATTTTAATTTTACTATATTTTAAGGTTCTAAATACTTTTCTGATATGAAATAGTCCCAGATTGGGGACTATTGTATAGATTATACACTGCAGAAAATCATTATGAAAAATATGGGCAGTCAGGTGTTGGAGATTCTATTTCTGCTTCAGCCCTAAGAAATATTAACCATCTTCTCACTGGCTTTTTAGCACATCTGCTCCATTTAAACTATGACACGGAGGTGTGTAAGATTGAATTGATTGTCTCTTGGAGTTTACTGTGCTTCTTTCAAAACTTTGTTTTTCAGTAAAGGCAATTGCTCCTTGAGCAGTACTGGCTGTTCCACACCCACGAATTATCATACAGCCATTTAAAGTTGAAATGGTAATCAAACCAATGAAAGCCCAAGATTAGCTGTATTCCTTCTTCATTTTTAGTGGAGAAATTCATCTGAATATCTATAAAGGATTTTGTGATGCGTTCTCTGGCAGATGCAGTAAAATAAATGCAATATAAACTTTTAAAATACAGCTTCGAATTTTAGTTTGAATTTTAAGTCGGACATTTTTTAACTTTTACAATTTAATTATAGGAGCCAAATGATCTTAAAGGATCATTCTAGTTATGAATAGTATATGAAGATTTGGGTTTTATTACAGAAAGAAAAATCTATTTCAAACAGTAGAATTTATACTCTTTGCCCACTAGAAATTACTTGTTGGCGCTTCTATTAAAATTAAGATCTAAGTATATAATGATACTTGAGGCCAATTCTCATTTAAGGAATGGCATACTGCATGACAGGTTGTGGGGTGTTAAGTGATAATTGCATGCCTAGAAGGTATGGTGAATCATATGAGCAAAGGCCAAGAACATCCAGAGACCGAAATTCACAGTCTTTTCAAATATTACTCCCTGGTGTGTGTTATTCTACTTAAAAATTGCTTACTTATTAGTTGTGTTGGACTCAAAAAAAGCACATTTAAATTAGTACTTTCATAATTTTTTAAAATGTATTTAAACATTTACTAACCCAATAAAATTTATTCAATTCATAATTATAAATATCATCAGGGCTATTGAATAGGGAAGTGTACCAAATACCTTTCAAGACCTTTCTTGATTTCTAGCAAAATGAAATGTATGATATGAATCAAAGAAATATAATGTTTTATCATATAATCATTTATTTATTTATGTGCATTTAGACATCCCTATATATTTAAAATAATTATGTCAATTGGAATGTTTTTCAACCAAAATGCAACTCCCTCTCACTTTTCCTATTTTCAATATGAGACCACAGTATTTCACAATAAACAACCAGGGAAATAACAGATAAGAGAAAAGAGAGAGAGAAGAAGAACATTTTAAGTTTTATTAATTTGTGTTCAATGAAATAATAAATCTGCCATGCCCGCCCCTCAATTTCTTACTCTTCTAAGGATAGAACTTTTCCTGCAGGTAGAACTAACGTTAATTATCTATGCCCAAATACCCTTAATAGACGCTACTTTGAGCACCTCACTCCACTGCTAAAACAGTAACAGGTAAGAGCAAGGGAGATAGATGATGACAAAACAAATGTAACTTAACGATTCACAATTGTACCTATGACCTGGACCTGGGTTTGAATCCTGCCTCCTACATTTATAAATTTGTGAGTGATCCCGGGAGTTTCTTAAACTCATGCGCCTTAGTTTTTCCATCTGCATCTGTAGAAGGATATTAATAGTGCCTACCCTCTACATTTGCCATAAGGATTACATGAGCTAGAGCATGAAAAGTGCTTTGTGAACAAACAACCCATTTAAAAAATGGGCCAAAGACCTTAACAGACAACCACCAAAGAAGATATACAGATGACAAATAAGCATATGAAAAGATGTTCCACATCATATGTCATCAGGAAAATGCAAATTAAAACAACAACGAGATGCTACTATATACCTATTAAAATGGCCAAAACCTAAAGCACTGACACCACCAAATACTGGTGAGGACATGGAGCCACAGGAGCTCTCACTCACTGCTGATGGGAATGTAAAATGGTAAAGCTACTTTAGAAGACAGTTTGGTGGTTCCCTACAAAACATACTCTTTCCATACAATCCAGAAATCACACTCCTTTGTATTTACCCAAAAGAATTGGAAACTTATGTCAATACAAAAACTTGAACACAAAAAAATATTTATAATAGTTTTATTGATAATTGCTAATACTTGGAAGCAACAAAGATGTTCTTCAGTAGGTGAATGGATAAACTTTGTACATCCAGACAATGGAATATCATTCAGTGCTAAAACGAAACGAGCTATCAAGCCATGTAAAGGCATGAGGGAAACTTAAATTCATAGTACTAAGTGAAAGGAGGCAATCTAAAAAGGCCATGTAGTATATGATTCCAACTATATGACATTCTGGGAAAGGCAAAGCTATGGAGGCAGTAAAAAGATCACAGGTTGCCAGGTTGAGAGAGGGATGAATAGGGAAGAACAAAGGATTTTTAGGGCGGTGAAAATTTCTGTCTGATGTTATAATGGTGGATATATGCCATTATACATTTGGCCAAACCCATAGAATGTAAACAAAAAAAATAAATCATAATATAAACTCGAGACTTAGAATGATAATGATGTGTCAATGTAGACTCATCATTGTAACAAACGTACCACTCTGGTGGGGAATTTGATAATGGAGGAAGCTATGCATTCATGGAGACAGAGTATATGGGAAATCTCTGTACTTTCTCCTCAATTTTGCTGTAAACTTAAAACTAAATTAAAAAAAATAAAATCAAGTCTATTAAAAGACTTTAAAAATAAAGTCTATTAAAAATTTTTAAAAGGTTTTTAGTACACATTTGTTTTTTTTACCTCCTGTCGATTATATTTTTAGAGTTATTTTTGCCGTAAATGAGTGCTAAATTTACTAAACAATTTTTACAACTAAGAAAAGAAGAGCTTTGTAAAGCTGCTGACCCTGACTTAAAACTCAATACGTATTATTTTTATTATTAATGTGTTAATAGTCTCAATTTATGAAATTTTAAAAATCATGAGATTTATATAAAATGTCTAGAATAGGTAAATCAATATAGACAGAAAGTAAATTCATAGCTTCCAGGGAGACAAAAATGAAGAATGACTGCTAGTAGGTATAAAGTTTCTTTTTCAAGTTGATGAAAATGTTATACATTAGTGATGGCAGTTACACAACTCTGTAAATATACTAAATATCACTGAATTGTATACTTTATTATTATTATTATTTATTTATTTTTTATGCACGGCAACCCTTGATTGACTTCACAGATTGCAAGGACCTAGGTGGTCTCCCATCTAAGTACTAACCAGGCCCGACCTGCTTAGCTTCAGAGATCAGATGGGATCAGGCTTGTTCAGGGTAGCATGGCCACAGACAAACTGTACACTTTAAAAGAGTGAGTTTTATGGTATATCGATTATATCAATAAAAATATAAAAATTAAATGAGAAGGATGGAAAGACAAGTATATTTTGAAATAGTATTTTTTTGTTTTCAAAACACCTGCTAGTTGTTAAGCACACTCTCTGCTATATATATATATATATATACACACACAGATATAAAATACATATTATATAATAACCTATCATATGTTTTATATTATATATATAATTTCTCAATGAAGCACTTATAAGTAAATAAGAAACATATCAGATAATAAGTGCTTTATCGAGGATAAAATGATTTGAAGTAGTGAGAGATTGGGTAGTTACTCTAGTTTCAAAAGTGAAGAAAAGCTTTGCTGAGGAATGATGTCAACTGAGATAGGATTGTCTAGAATGAACTATCATGTAAAGACTTGGGAAGAACATTCCGAGAAAAAAGAATAGCTAATACATAGACTCAAAAAATGACTGCCTTTATGTGTTTCAGGAGGCCATGAAACATAGTGAGAAATGGGGGAGGAGGATAGGGTTATAGTTGGCAAGGTAGAAATTAAATTGTCAATATCTTCATCATTTCTTTTTGGTTCCAAATCTTGGGATATCAGGTTTTTTTTCTAGTCTTCATATCAAATTGTTTTGGTGTCAGATTGCATTTCCTTGCTTATTTTTTAAAGCTAGTATTCCTTTTTCTATATTATCTGTGTTTTTTCCTCTCTTATTCTTCAAATTATATAGATAAATGTGTACAAAGTTAGAAGGAATCAATACTATAAAAAAAGAAACTTTTATCATTTGGTTAATTTTCTAAGAGGCTATATATAGATGGTGGATATACACAAAATACGAGATACTACATAAATGAGAAATATCAAAGACACTTTTTCTTTTATCAAAACCATCAACAATAAGGACTTTGACAATAGTTTTCTTGCCAAGGTTATCATCAGCCCTCTCCTCTTAATGTAAGGAATAAAAGGACATCTAGTTTTTGAACACTGTGTTATATTATTCTCTAGCTACAAGAAGATAATATAATGCTGCAGTCAAAAGAATTAGCTTAGAATAAAATTTAGAATAATCTAAATTTAAACTTTCACTCACTTTATAGCAATATGACCTTATAGTAGTTATTTAACCTTTCCAAGGCTCAATTTCCTTGTACATAAGATTATTATGTTTTGGTTTATAAACCTAACCTTGATTGTGATGATAATAAAAATAATCACTATTAGGTTATTTTTCCTGTGATAAACTTCTATTTATGTACTTTCTCTCTATTGATATTTTAAAATATTTCATAGCTGAATTACTTGGAAATAATATTCATTTCATATGATATTCCAATATTATATTGAGCGTTCGGCTCCAATTTTTTTTTAGAAAAGTTGGGGCCCCCATTTCTTCTCTTCAGCAATATTTGTGAGTTGACAAACATCAAGGGCTATGCTGTAGCATGCACAAGAGATGTAGAAAGATACTGTTTAAATTAGTACCATAAATTTTTCTTTTTTGTTTCCCAACCTCATATTTATTGAAATGCATTAAATTACCCCAGACATCTAAGGATACAACATTCAATTTATAATAATTTTTATGGTTAAGTTAATTCCATTAACCTTATCTTTGAAAGGTGACAAATTAACGAGTGCAGAGTACACTTTCATTTCTTTTGGGGATGCTGTGAACTATTTAGATGATTGCTCTGTGGTCAGTGGGGGGAGTGTCCAAGAATTAGTCAGTTATTTAAAAAAAAAAATCTCTCCTTTGGTCTGTTTCACAAAAAAAGCTCTATGCTCTGCTAGATTACATTAGATGACGATGCACTGCACCAATCACCTCAATTCTGATTATTTGAAGTATAAAATGACTAGTTGGCATTTTCACTGATTTAAAAACCTAAATTTGTATTTTCTGACTGGATTTCACCATAGCAAAAGTAATATTTAATAATTATTTAAGCATTTCAGTTTGAGTTTATGGTCTTGCTACAGAAATGTGTATGCGTGGGTGTGCAAATTTGTACACACAACATGAGATTTTTAGGTCCTAATATTGGATAATTAAAAGTTGTGTTTTCATGGCAATAAATTAATTTCCTGTGTTGTGAGTCACTTTGGGGGATATGTGCACTGCTTAAATGATATACATTGAATTGGTTTGGTGCATTCACACTTTGCTTGTTTTACTACCCTAGAGAACAATTAGATATGTGTGGAGTTTGTTGAACCTACAAAATTTTACTTGGATGTGATCGTAAAGAAAATGAAAGCAGTGTCATGCAACTTATGAATATTCTGACTAGTGGGTTTCTACCAAGTCTCCTTAATAAAGTTTGCGCAACTCCAGCTCTCCAACCATACTGAATATCAGTTGAGATTCTTTATCTTATTTGAAGCTCTTTATGACATCTGAAAACCAGATATTTAGAATTTTTAAACTGTCACACTCTATGATCAATATCTATTTGGGCTCTCTATTTGTAGTATTAATTTCGCATTTTGAGTGCACAAGTCAGCCCCTTTGCTTCATACACAAAATAAAGCATATATGTGGAGAGAACATCAGGAAATATGTAATCACTCATTTAAAATGTTTGACTGCTAGTGAGGTCACACTGAGAATTCTACTCAGAAGAACTGAGTTGAGTTTTAGGCTACTAAAATTTGCTATACTCTGTATCCCAGGGCTATATTTCTGACTCTAACAGGTCCTCTAAGTAATCGTGCTGTTAATTTCACAGTAGAGAGGCAAATGAGAAAATGGATGAACACAACCGTATTATAAGAGGTAGTTTCTAGGTGCGTGAATTCTGAAGACAGGCTGACTGCTGAGTTCCAATATCAACACAGCTCTTTAATAACAGTGACCTTGGGCAACTTACTTAGCTTCTTTCTGCCCCTGTTTATGTTTAAAATGAGTAATGATACTACCTTGTAGGTTTGTTGGAAAGATTTATATCACTTAAAAGGTTAACAGCATATAGTGAATATTGTATGATACTTTAGTTACTACTATCATTACCTAAGAAAAGATACCAGTGTCTGAGGTAGATATATATCTCTAGTTACTGCTATCAGTAACCACTAGCAAATCAGAACTTGGTGTAGATATATTCAGTGTATATGCCTCAGCTAGATTTTGTTTGATTTTTTTATTCGTTTTTATTTGCCATGTTTTCTTAATTCCTGTTGGAAAACCTTTTGGGGTCACTTCCATTAGTGTTTGCAGCATAGCTTACTTATCTCAGGGGAAAGTACCCATTAGCAGTGCAGTACAGTGGTTGTGTCAAGAAAATCTATTAAATGGAGTCCTGAGAGTTCATATCTATAATTGTACAAATGTGTGTTTCTCAGGGGCAGTGTTGTGTAAGTAAATGGATGTAAATCATAGAGTGTTAAAACTAGATGGGACCTTAAAAGCTATGTAGTCCAATCTCCTTATTTTATAGATGAGAAAACTGAAGCCCAGAAAATGGAGTGATTTGTCTAAGGTCATAGTAGTTTTGTCTGAGATGAGGAAAATATCCAAATATCTGCATAAATACTAAGTTATTTCCACTAAAATTTTATGTCTAAATTAGTGTCGAAAAGATTCCATTTAAAATAGCAACATTTTCTTCCTCCCAAACATCCTTGCACTTTTCAGAAAAACCTGGAAAGCATGCTAGAAGCTTCTCTCTTCTTCTCTTTTCAACCTCTGACTAAGACAAAAGCTCAAACTTTCCCTTACAAAAACAATTTAAAATATTGAGACTAACATGCATAATATTAGAAGCAAATTACCTACTTATCATATATACTGGCAATATGCTTGCTGGACAAGTGCACTTAGAATTTATAAGCATTAAACAACTTTTCAAAACACCATCCCAAGACCTAATTAATTAAATGAACTGACCTCTGACTCAAGAATGTATCCAGGATGCTTTCAAGACAGAGCAATATCTCTTAACTATTGGTAGCAGAAACATGATATTTAAGGCTCTTGTTCTGCCCTTTGCAAAGTCAAACAGAACCAGTGTCCCTTATAGCTGATAGGCATAGGAAGAAGCTGGGAGTCCAAAGGTCCCCATTCATACAAAATATGTGCTTCCCTAATGGCTATTTATCTTCCAACTCAGATTAGACATTTTATATGAGAAGGAGACTGCTTGTGATTTCATGAGTAAGCCAGAGAAACACAATGAGGGATAATACTGTCACTTGAGTTGTCAGCCTCCCAGATGGCAAACAAATAATACTATAGGGATAAATGTGGCAGAAAGCAGAGGTGAGAAAGGAAACAGTTAGATATGGGAAATATCAAAGAACAAGAAATAGCAACAAACCAATGCCAGAAGCCAGCAAGAAAAGGGGAAATGTTATGAGTACCAGTAAAAATGCTGCAGAAGGCTATCAAAAGGAGTTGGGGGGTGCTCACAAAGGAGGCCTCGAAATGACAGTAATCCATTCCAGGATGAAAAGAAAGGGAAACATTACTTTTCTCTGAGGCAAAAAATACATTTTTTTTTTTCCTTAAAAAAGTCAGTAAATTAAAGATAGAATGGACTAAGGAATGGAGCGGGGCGGGGGGGGTGGTGGAATAAAAATAGATATATACAGAAAGAGGTAGCAAAAGCAATGAGCAGTGTCTCTATCATTTAAGCTGGTGAGTTGTGTTTATGTCTCCTTCCAGCTGTATAGCCTACAAACACTGAGAATTAGGGATAGGAGAATGCTATTGCGGGAACATCAATTAACTCCTTCTAAATGTTTGGCTGCCAATAAATAACCGAGTGATCAGGCCAAGTCACCTCTATCTGATGTTTCTCCCTGTCAAACAGATAATGGTAATATTTATTCTATCTGGCTCAAGGGACTTCAGTGAAAAGACAGTGGGTAAATGCCTATATAAATGGAGGCAATATAATATAAATGTTTAAAAATATAGTGGTTAAAAGGGTAGACTCAAAGCCAAACCTTTTGGGTTTGAAATCCAACTCTTTTCATCTTATTTCTATACTCTTGGACAGGTCAGTTAACCTCTCTTTTCTTTGGTTTCTTCATCTGTAAAATAGAGTTAATAATAATGCCTACCTTGGTTGTTGTGAGGAGTGAGCTAATAAATGAAAATCACTTAGAACAGTACCTATCATGTATTAAGAACCATCTTAACTATTTTCATTGTGTTAATGCTTTGAAAATAAGACTTTTATATGAATGTAACATACTGCGTTCATCAACAGTACTACATAGAAATTAGAATTATTGATGCTGATAAAAACTCCTATCTGAAATCATTACCCTCTGTTCCTTCATTTATTTTCTCTTCATATGTCTGTACTTTTTCAGTCCTCTCTTCATCATTTCTTTTTGCCTCATTTGCTGAATGCATATTATTCGTGAAGCAATTATTGAGCACTTACTATATATAGGCACTGTCAGAAATATAAAAAGGTATAGGCACAATTTTGCCCTGAAGGACATAATTCAGCAAAAGGAAATAACTTGTAAAAAATAATAGTAAATAAGAAATGCTATGATTAAATTTATGAACAAAGTTATTTTACCTGGGCTTACTTGGATGCTAAGGGCAGACTTAGCAAAAATGTTAAAATAATAATTGCTACTATATTACTTCAAACTTTCTGTATCTCACATTTCACTTTTTAATTTCTTTTGCCAGTAAAACTTAGGGCTGGACTCTCACCTTTGCTTACTCCTCTCCTATCATCCCTCCCACCACTAAAAGCAACAATAACAACAACACTTTTATGATTAAATGCTTCTCATGATGTTCTCTCAGTAACTCATTCTATTAGACTAACAGTTCTCATATTGAATTAAAGTGGCTGGATCTCATTTTGTCTAAGTAAGTTTTATTTCTCTTCCTATTGTCCCAATTTATTCTGATAGTCTTGGGGGAGAACTGAAAAATAGCATTAATCTTACTCCTTATGAACTTTAAGGAAGGAGGAAGCAATCCCCCTCCATCATCAATTTCTATAAATACTGAGGTGAAGAATTATAGTAAAGATAATTTCTACAAGGGTATGTGTTTTCTGTAAGTATTACGAGAGTAACATAAATATAGGAACTTGAAAATTCTTATTCTTAATGAAATGCAGCATATTTAGAGAGCCATGTCTACTGTTTCACAGGCAGCATGCTGCTTCTGATGACAATAGTTCTTATTTTTAGCCCTCTACGGTGGGTGCTTTCCTTATGTGTGCATCTTACTTGTATAACCTTCAGAAAACGTTTTGCATATTTAAGAGGAAGCAGAATTTTGTTTTACAGTACAAAATAATGCATGCTCGCTGTCCAAAGCAGAATACAAAAAAACACAATGAAAGTAATAGTTGCCCATAGTTTTATGATTCAGGAATAACCAGTGTTAACTGTTTGCTACATACATTCCTAATGAGAACTATATAATGTTAGCTAACATTTATTGAGCATTTTATATGCACCAGGCAGTTTCAATGACTTTATATGTTAAATATTACCCATTTATGCCTCACAGCAATTTTATGATATAAGTACTATTATTACACCATTTTAAAAATGAGGAAATCAATGCAATAATAAGGTGCAATAACTCATTAAGGATCACTGTGCCAAGTATGAAATGGAGCCAGGATTCTAAACCAGGCAGTCAGGCTCAGCGCCTAGGTTTTTAACCACTAAGAAATAATGCCTTTTTAGTATTATACATACAATTTTGTAAGATGCTTTAATTTCCTTAATATACCATATGTTTTGCCAATGTCTTTAAATATTCTCTAAGAATATGATTTTTTTTTTATTGGTTGCCTGTAAATCTATCAATTGGATATGCCAGAATTATTTTAATTCCTATTTGATAGATATTTAGTTCGCTTCCAATTTTTCATAATAGAAATAGTCCAGCCTATCTTACAAAAATTCTGAGCAGGTGTACAAGTTTTTAGTGACTTTAATATTTATGTAAATAAGCCGGTGGTAATGGACATCAGTGGTGTACATATCAATATGAAACATGCTGTGTGATAACTATATTCCAGGAACAGTGCTAGGAGGCCCTAGGGAATAGAAAGCTGTAAAGCCAGTCTTTCTGTTCCTAAGTATCCTTTAATCTAATGGAGAGAGATCCCTGTAAAACAGTGTGTTTCAGTAGAAGCCAGACTCAAGGAATGAATGGCAGGTGATGAAATTTCGACAATGGATGGAAACTGTCCAATCAAGAGTATAGTTATAATAACCAGGGTAGGTGATGTGAGGAAACTCTTGTTTTAAGAAGGTATATATGACAGCATTGTACATATGAGGAATTGTAAAGACTAGAGCTATTTCTATTTAACTGGATTTATTTTATCATTTCTAAAGATTTTGTGATGTTCGATCCCATTTATAGGTGATGTTTGTATAGGTGATGTAATGTATGGGTATGCCATTAATCAGTTCTGTTGGGTAACACTCTCAGATATAAATTAAGGCATTTAACAAGTAGTTTTGTTTAGAAGTTGGAAGTATTGAAGCTTTAAATGTTCTAGGAAATTTCCAAATAATCTCAGGGTCAAGTGGTAAGCAGACTATTCTCTGAGACTGGATCTTCTGCAGTAAGTCTGTGGTCTTTTTTATTTTACTCTAAGACCCTGGTGTTGCCTTCAGGGGTTACTGAGTAGCATTTAATTGAAAGCTGACTGAGTTAGATATATACTTCCTATAGTCTCTGGGTTTTGTTGCCAGAAATATCCTTTTGCTTATCAGTGGGGAAGGTTTTTGCTTCTACTGCTGGATTTAAAGGTGTCCCTCAAGATTCCATTACTCAGTTCATTGAGAAAAGCTTAAAGCTAAGGGAGGGTAGGTCTGAGCTCTGTTTGATGAAGGAGGCTGAGTGAAATAATAGCTCCCGGGTTGGCTCAAGTTCTTCCAGATGTTCACGCTTATATCAGAACTTAACACTTGGAGGTATTCCATGTGGTGAGATTTCTGTGAAAACATTCTTTATATACGATTCCAATTCTAAAATGATTTTCGTGGTCATTAGATGTGAAAATTAACACGGATCATCCACAACAAACAACAAGATAGATTTTCATCCTGTTTGACTTCTAAAAGCAAATATTCCTGTGATCGTGAATGTATTATTATCTGTTGTTTTTTTTCCCCCCTTCACATTTGCTGTAACTCCATAGGAAAGACATGGAATCAAAAGGAAAGAAAAATATTAAAAAATAAATGGGCCATGAAGAATTCCTGTTCAAAATCATAAGTAAACATAGACACATACACTCATCACAGTGATGTAATTATAGAAACTATAAAGAAGCTGGATAAAGAGCTGCAAAGGACTTGGCTTTCCATGAACTTAACAACTGAAATTAAAGTTCCTCCCTAGGAGATAAGCTGAAATCATAGCACGGTTTGAATAAAAGTATACCTTTCCAAGGTTATTGAAGAACAATTATGGCTGGGATCCTTTACTCTTGTAGAGAAAGCTCTGTAACTTCTTATTTTAAATTGACTTCTATTGAGCAGTAATGCCTCCCAGCTTGCACTTCCAGGCACTGTACTGGGTAATGTGTTTACGGGCTGGTTTCATTTTTCTTTGGTAATAGGAGATGGGTAGCTTACTGCTACTTGTAGGCAACTTCAGGAACACGATTTTCAAGGTGGTGGTTTTAAAAATGTGGTTATTGGGAATAATAACACCAGAGACAAAGATTTAATGGGATTCCTTCCAATTTATTCAGCACATCGCCAGGCTATTGAAGTTCTAGTTTTAGATCTGTGCATTCAGAGGCCACACTGTTCCCTGATGTATTGTATATTTAGGTTCTTACTATCATATATAGGCATTAAGTTTGCCTCCAAGTCTCAATAGGAGTCTGGCCTCTCAGAACAATTATTTAGCCAGATCTTTGGCAACTCTACTCCTTGCCTACTTATTACTACTATTTCTTTAAAGTCAAGATATAAAAAATATATATTACTGAAAGGGAGAAAACCCATCTCGAACACCATTATGGTGTTTTTCAGTTCAGAGGCTTATTTCGTATGCATCATTTGATTTCATTTTCTCCAAAGCCTTGGAAAATGTAAGTTATTATCATCTATTGTTGTTGATAAATAGCAGCTACTATTTATTTAGCACTAACTCCCCATCAGGAACTGTGCTAAATACCTTGCAGTTGATCTAAATTATACCCTTAGGAAACAAATTAATATTATGCCCATTTTACAGATGATGAAATTGTGGCTTAAATGACATACCAAGTTTACACAGCTACTACGTAGCCGAATTGGAATTCAAGCACTGATGGCTCTGCCTCAAGTCCAGAGCCTGGAATTTTGGATCTCTATGGCATGTTGCCACATTATTTTATAGATAGAAAGCCTTAGTAATGCCAAAAGTTTTAATAAGTTGCCTTAGGCTATTTAGTTGGTTTCCAATGCCTCCCGAATGCAACCGCAGACATTTTCCATCATACCATGCTATCCCCAGGGCTTCTACTAGCTTATATGATGCCCTGAAAATTGGGCTCCTACTAGCTTATATGGTACCCTGAAAATTAGACAAAGGAGCACCTCCAAACTCACAGGAGGACCAATTTTTTAACAAAACATGCTTTTTTCACAGTCTAACTCTGCCTTATGCCAGGGTCACAGAATGAGTGAGTGGAGTGTGGGTATGGATTTCGACCTCTACTCATTCCTCTTGTTCAAGCACCTTTGTGCAAAGCACGATACCTAGAGCCATAAGCAGTGGCCCTGGCTGTCTTCATCAAAACTAATAGCTAGGGATTCTGAATAATGTTAAGTGACATATACAAAAAGATAATTTCTGCAAGTATGTGCTATGAGAAGCTGTAAGGAAATAAAATTTGTACTCCACTAATTACATGTCTAATATGCTCACATTTTCCTTGCTACAACTCCCCTGAAGGCAAAATGTGTCACTAGTCAAAATGACCCCCCATTGTCATAGGCCTTTGAAGAGGAGTTGAGGATCATTCATGAAGTGGATTTTAACCACAGGGTAGTACATTGTACTACACATATGTCACTGAGCTTGGGGATCTTTTTTTTTTTTTTTTGGATTTACTTCAACTTACTACTGTATCCCTTTTCAAAAATTGATTACTTTTCATTATATAGCTACCTTAAGCATAAAGCAAATGTCCTATAACTTGAATATGTTATCCACTGAAGTACTGACAAAGTAGTAGAATTAATGTGCACCTAATTATAATAAGCGAAAAAAAATTACATGAGTGTATAATGTGGACCCTGATAATCATCAAAGAGTTTTTTAATAAAATGTCTGAAGCTAGGAATGTTCCAGTTTGGGAGGCTCAGGAATTTTTAGCTTGAAAGAAGTCTCATCCAACTGGAGAGTGTTCGTGAAAACACACAGTTGATTGATTTGAAAGAGCATGGTCTAGAGAGTGGTTCTCAAACTTTGATATCAGAATCACCTAGGGCAGGGGTCCTCAACCCCCAGGCCAAGGACTGGTATGGGTCAGTGGCCTGTTAGGAACCGGGCCGCAGAGCAGGAGATGAGTGGTGGGCGAGTGAGAGAAGCTTCATCTGTATTTGCAGCCACTCCCCAGCACTAGCATCACTGCCTCAGCTCCATCCTAGATCATCAGGCATTAGATTCTCATAGGAGCACCGGTCCCTGGTGCCAAAAAAGGTTGGGGACTGCTGATAGGGAACTACGTGAAAATGAAAAGGCACGAGCCTTATGTTTGCTTTAAGAAACTTAGGTCTCTGTGTTCTGTGGTAACTTTTCACTTGATTCCAATGTGCACCTAATTTGAGAGCAACTGGTCTCTGGGCATAGATTCTCAAACTTGACTGCACATGAGAATTACTGGACTCTCACACCTAAAACTTCTGATTTCCTTCATATTAAGTGCAGCTTGAGTGCTGGGAGGTTCAAAACCTACCCAAATGACTCTAATACTAGCAAAGTCTGACAACCAGTAGTCTAAGGCCTTGCTACCCAGTGTGTGCTCCAAAGACTACCAGCAGCAGCAGCAGCAGCAGCAACACCACTTGGGAGTTTGTTGGAAATGCAGAATCTCACCTCTCACCTAGAACTAATGAATCAGAATCCACCATTTACCAAGGTGCCTAGGTGAGTTTTATGCACATTACCTTTTGTTTTTAACATTTTTGTTATTTTCCAATTACAACTGACACACAATATTATATTAGTTTCAGGTGTACAACATAGTAATTAGACATTTATATATCTTACGAAGTGATCACTCCGATAATTCTAGTACCCATCTGACATTATACATAGTTATTACAATATTATGCACATTAACTTTTGAAACACACTGGCAGAGCTGGATTTTTAACCATTTCGAATTAGCTAGATGACTCTGGGAAGCTCTCTGAGCTACAATCTCCTCACCTGTAAAATGAGTTTGATGATAACCATGTCAACACTGCAGGCTTGCTGGGGAGATTCTTGAACTTCAATACCGGAAATTCTTAGCTTAATTTCTAGAACAGTGAAAATACTCAGCAAACATTAAGTCCCTCTTAACAGACAGAGTTACTGTGAACTTTTTCAACACTGTTCGACAGAGAGCAAATGAAGCGAAATGTGGTCAGTGACTGCCATCACAGCCGTTCCTATTCTTCTTGTATTAGTGAAGGTTCTTTGTAGCTGTGAATTCAAGGTGATTTTCATTAATTCAAAAGAATAAATGCTTCCCAGATGCAGGTGGCTTCTTCTACAAGCATAAACCCTAGGAAAGCAGTCCTTAGCCACAGTGCCCCTGAAGGTACCTTGGGCACCCTGCATCATTGTGTAATTGTGCTCCACTTAATCATACAGTGCCACCTACTCATACCATTTCTTTTTAATTTTCCCCTTTAGATCTTAATCTCTTATGTCCCTCCTCAGCCAAAAGCTCGTTTCTTTATAGAAACTCATATATAGGTTCCCTTTATTTCTTTTCAAGTCACTAACTTCTGTAATTATCTAGTTTTTTTCTTAATTTCTCTTGCGCCCCACATAATATTTTCATACTGTTGCTATTCTGCTCCCTGAACTAAAACATGAAACTGACTTGTTCAGTAAAGTTTATATCTGACTGAAAGGGTATGATAATACTTTTCTTTGTAGTGTAATCGTTTTCACATTAAGAGGGAAGTAGAAATGTCTAATGGGATACCACAGAAGAAATACCCTCAACTAATCTTTCTAAGCAGGACGACAATGAGTAATGATTAGTTAATTAAGTTAGGCAACTTCTATTTCCGTTCACTTAGCAGCACTGCTTATTATATATGGATTCTACAAGGTTTCTTTAGTTCTTCTGTAATTTGGATGCAGTACTCTTTGTAAGCAAGGGGATATGGTACGATTAATTTATGTGAGCTTTCTCCCACCAACGCCTCCTGTTTTCTCCAAATGAAATTTCCACATCTGGAAATTGAGAGCAGAAAATGGGGGAGGAGAGAATCAGTCACATTTTAAAGTATTTCTAGCACAGCACATGTTTATAATTGCAGAATATTTTATGGTAAAGAAAACAGTGACATTTCATTTCTTTTGGAGCCTTGGGAAATTGTGGCTGATTTTAAAATAAAATAAGAACAAAACTTGGCTTTAAAAAATATAAATGGCAAGAACAGTTTATATTATATGCTTTTGTTCACTTTAAATAAATGTGTGTTAAGCACTTACTGTTTGCCAGGCCTTGAGTCGACTAAATGAAAAAGAAAGAAGCCCTAATTCTGATTCCGGGTTTCTTTACATGGACCTCACTCATTTCAACAACTTACTCTTTAAAGAAAACTGGGAGAACTGCAGCTCTACTTGGGGATATTGTTAATGAAGCACTTGAAAAAAAATTAGTTTATGTGCTTTAATCAGATGGGGATTGACGTACTTAAGAGTTTTATTTTTAATCTGAAAATCCACTTCAATCTTATGCTCTGGGTAAACAGTCATTAAACAAGCCTGGCACAGTTCTGTACTTTCAAGAAGCAGGATTCAAGGTTTAACTTCAAATGTAATCTCGAGTAAGTTATTCATATTATTCTTATTTTTTTTTTAAATCAGGGTTTATATGGATGGATTTTTTTCTTCAATCTTCAATAATCTTCATTTTCTTTAAGAATTAACTGCTAAATTATGGTTTGTATTTGGTTTAAGATTATTTTAGATTTTCAGATTGATTTTTAAAGGTATATCTGGAGGAAGATATTTGGATGTTAAATGTTTTTATTTTTATATTTTCATGGGAAGTTCAAATGTGTTTTGAGCAGCACTGGACATTTTTTGAGGGTTTTTTTTTTTTCTCCTAGCATCACACAGGTGTACAACTTTATAGGGCCAGTCTTTTTTTAATGTGTCCTCCTTTCTGCTTCTCTTTCATAACATTGGTAAGCATAAATGAGTGCACTGTGCAGTTCACATGAAGACTAGACAAAAATACAGGTGTCCTCATAATAATCAGCTCCTCTAATTCTCCTCACTAGCTTATGCTTCAGTCTCAGAGAAATCCCATATAAAGCAGGCAGCACAGTTATTACTACAGGAACTGAGGGTACTGATTAGAAGGGAACGTAATCAGGTAGATTGAGCCTGTGAAGGAAGAAACCATTGCCGTGAGAGGGGAGTGTTTGCAAAACACGCTCTGTGAATCTGTGAAGAATACCTCACTTTTCACGGCAACTGGAGTGGAAGAAACAGGTGCAAAAAGACTGTACGTTTGTCTGCTTTGGGGAAGCTGCTCAGAGATTATGTACCTGCTTTATCTTTGCTTGGCTATGACTCTACCTCCAGGTTTATCAGACCCCATAGAATGTGTAAGAGAAAAGTACCAACAGGGAAATCAGCAAAAAGCTTTCCTATGAAGGTGTAGCAAGCCACCGCAGAATTTGAAATGTCTGAGGTCTCATCTGGTGAGTAAAAGCTGCAGATAAATGCAACAGCCATGCAAAAGAATGATAAATGCCACAAGCATTTGGAAGCAGGCTTCCCCAAAGGTGACACCTTTGGTCAATTTGCAACCTCTAGGATAAATTTATATCACTTCTGTTCCATATGGCTTTTTCTAAAAGTTAAATCGGGGCTTTTGTTGTGAGGAAGGAAGGGGAGGGGTTTGACATCAACGACCTATAGGATAATGCAAATCAGTGAAATGAGAAGGAACCCAAATTCTACTTTTCGGGTTATGGCTTTTAAGAACTTTGTCTTTAGAGATCTACAATTATTTCTGATTTGAAGAAACAAAAAAATTTAATGACCCAGACTTTAATCAATAAACAATAATATTTCTACTTCAAATTCAAATTCTAAGGACCTAGATTGATTCCACAAATGCATTAAAAAACTAATGTGAAGAATTTTTGTCTTAACAATAGAAACACCTGTTATGTGTATATAGATATAGTTTCAAGCAATTTTTATCAAAGAAAAATAGTAAAGATTGCTGTGAATGGTAATTTCGACATGATCAGACATGCACAACTTATGGGTAGCAAACTGGGCCACTGGTTGTAAATGATAATTCCAGGCTTCCTGACTGCCTGAAATATTTAAGAATGACTTTAAAGATTAAATATTTATTGTGAAATGCTAGCTTGTAAATAAAAAGGTGTCATGATTAATAATGTTATCTGCTTTTTTACCATTATAAGATATCCTACAATTCTAAATTAGCTAAGATTTATTATCAGTCTATACAAATTATATATTAAAAGTATATTAATTCTTAAATTATGGTAATTTTGTTAAAATTCAGATCTCTTCTGAAAAGTTTTTCTGTCATTAGGAAGGAAGATGGCTAGTTTTGGGGGGAGGGCAGAGCTAAAAAGGTTGAGATTAAATAAACCTTTTTAAAATTAGGAATACATATTAGGAAAAAAGACTGTCCAATTAAAA
Source organism: Pteropus alecto (assembly GCF_000325575.1). Classification (NCBI taxonomy): domain Eukaryota; kingdom Metazoa; phylum Chordata; class Mammalia; order Chiroptera; family Pteropodidae; genus Pteropus; species Pteropus alecto. The sequence continues at coordinate 181,856 of NW_006435781.1, forward strand.
GTATATTTGAATCTCAAGTCCCATAACTTGGTTTGTAAGAAAAGCTACCCACTTCTGCAAGTCTTGTCTCTCATTTTCTCTGAACTAAGTGGTTTTCATTTCTAATTTATAGTTTGCCTTTTACTAATCTCTTTCTAAAGATTTTTTTAGATTTGCGTTTTATTTATCAGATTGTCCTGAAGTACAGAGGCCAGTTAATGGTTTATGAGTTCAAGCTGAGCCGAATATAGCTAAACTCTGCTTTGCTTGACATTTCATCAAAAGCTATGTTGATTTGCAATGTTTACCGACCTATTTATTGAACCCTCACAGCTTGAACTATGCCACCAAGCTTGCTGACATTGCTGAGATTATCTCTAAATGCATGTACAAACTAAGGAGGTACTAGAGAAACAAACAAAAATAAATAAATTAAAAGCAATCCTTGACCTATTTAATAAATTATACTTATATAATACTTGATCTATTTGTTTGATTGTTTCCTTCAAAATCTCATGACATAATTTTTCTCCTTTGATCTTCACAAAAACTCTGGAAGAAGATAAACAAGAGCAACAGTTCTCAGCCTTGAGTGGGTATCAAGATCCCCTGTAGAGGTTGTTAAAATACAGCTTGCTGGGCCCTACCCCCAGATTTTCTGATTCAGTCCTTCTAAGGTGCGGCCCAGGAATTTGCATTTCTAAAAGGTTTCTCAGGACATGCTGATGTGGCTGGTGTGGGGACCACACTTTGAGAACCACTGACAAGATGAGAAGAGTCTAATTTATGAATCAGAATTACCAAGATTCAGGTAGATTCAGAATTTGGCTCATGAGAATTTATCCAGCTGGAGGACATTTGAGGTAGAGTGGGTGGACTCAAGGGATATAGGGAATCATGAATAGTCAATGGGTCAAGATTTCTGTGTCAGGTAAATAGTTGGGGCTCAATAAACTTGTTGAATGAATGAAAAAAAGAATTTGACACATGTTCATTATTAGAAACAAAACATTTATTTTCTCTCTTAGTCTATTTACCTGGGTTCTCTTTACACATTATTTAGAGAAGTTTATACTTCACAAGAAAATAAACACAGACCACTCACAAAATTGAGGTATTTGTTGAATTAATGATTAATGCATTAAAATATTGAATTTTAATATTGAATTTGTGGGCAAATTATTATGCTACAGAGATTAGCAATAAAATTAGTAAAGTAAATAGTTGGTTCTTAGTTCTCAAATATGCAAAGAATCTATTTTTATTACTCTTTTGATTCTTATTCCCTGAGATAGCTCCCTAAGTAAGGATTAGTCTATGATATTTTTATCAGAATGAAAGCTTGATCCATATTTTATAAGTACTTGAGTCTATATTGTACATCAAAGCCTCCTCTTTTGGGTCAGTAAAAATAAGATTTTTCCACCTCACCTTACAGAAGCCACAGTTTGGAAACGTAAACCATGACAAGACTGGATATTTACTTAATTATAATGCCTAATAAAAACTAAAAATATATCTTTTAAGATGCTAATAACTAAATTGAAGCATTCTAAAAATTGTAACCTTTGCTTTTTTTTAAAGTTAATTCTCATTTGTTATCGTCCATTTCTTTCAGCAAAATTTAAGCTTTGATATAGTCTAATGGGGTGTAACATTTAGATTAAATGTATAATATGGATAATTGACTTTTAATGGAATTTGGTCTAAATGTTCATAAGAGTTGGAAGTAGGCATGCCTTTAAGGAAGTAGAGATGTTTATTATAATTTTTTTTCTCAATTTTCTTGATTAAATATATCAAGAAAATAGATATTATCATTTATTTCAGTTTCATAGTGTACTCTTTTTGCCTAGCCTTACCTATCACATGCTACCTCTATAGGCTTCAGATATCATCAGTGCTATGATGGCATTTTCGTGTTATTTTAATTCAGATATGATTGTAAGTTGATGAAATGAGGGTGATACTTAGAAAGCAGATGTACCATATTTCTGGTGTGTAAGTAACATATGACATGATTTATTTTGGCTTGGATTACTTATCAGTTTATTATTTTTCCCTTCTCCATTCATGATTAAAGCAACTCATAATTACTAAAACAGATAATACTTATGATAAATTATGGTTTTATTATGAAAATAAGGCCATCTTTAATGGTGTTTCAGAGTATAAATTTGAGAAAAAGGACTAAGACTATACTAGGTCTCATATCTGCTGGTTTTCACGAGTGAATCCTTAACACTTAATACCTGCATGGAATGTAATGAGTATTCAATAAATTAGCTAAACAAATGAATGAATGAATTCTACAGACAAATTTGCCCAGGAAAAAGAAAGCGAGGCTATTTTTATTTCAATTTTTAATGCTGTTTGTTTTGGTCCAAAAATGAATAATATCTATGACATTTTATTCTGATAGCTATTAGGTCATTAACTGAATGTGAGAACAAAATGCTTTTTTTTTTTTTATTAATACTGGATTTCCTTGACAAACTCCTTTGAGTCTTTCAGGATACAGTCATCTATTCACCTTTTCAGTTTTCTGATTCTTCATGGTCAAGCCAAAATCATATCTCTGCAATGACACACACACACACACACACACACACACACACACACACTCCATGTATTTTATTTTGGGTCAGCACTTGAAATTGAAATGGAAGTTAAGGAACTGGAAGGGAAAACATGAAACAGATGGATTTTTTCCAGCCAATTAGAACTCAGCTTCTCTATTTTAGGGAAGGTATTAGGAGTATGGTTAAGAGAGGGAGAGGAAGAGAAATGAAAAGGTTACAGGGAGGTCCCCCCTTTTTGTACCTTCTTATGCAGTTTTAAAGGTGCCAAAAGCAGAAAAATGGGTTTGCTTTGCATTACTCTACATTCAAGACTCAAGCCAAGATTAAACATAAACCCATTGAAAGTTCTTTTAAATTAAACTCAAGTCACTTGAAAACACAATATGTAGGGGTTTTTTTTTTTTTGAAAGTTAAGAGTTAGATTCTATCTGTGTGATGAATAATGACTAAGGAATACTGTCATTCTCATGAAATTATCAGGAAATCTAGACAAATCTCTTTTCAGTAAAAAATGAGCAGCAATGGTTTCTAACAAAGCCCTTAGGAAAAAGAGTGAGGAGGAGAAATCTTGCCATATAATTAAAGATAATGAAATTATTTATCAAGGCTAGCCACGTTAGATTATTTGGCTTCAAGATTTTTGATACAAAAAGTTTCAGTGTAGATTTAGTAAAAAATATATATCGAGTATGTTCCTTACCATAGAGAGTATCATTTATCCAATAGATTATGTTATTTAACCTCCTTTAGAATCATAATGTTAATCATAAACTAAACCAAACTAAAAATAAAGTATACCACATGTGAAGCCATTGCAATGAATAAAACAATTTCTGTGTGAACTAGCCTGCTGTTCAAATTTGTTTATAGTTATGCTTCAGATTCTATTTACCAAAATACTGACAGACTCCTGCAAGCACAATTTTTAAACACTTACCTTGGAGGCTTCCAGGACTCTGGAAATATGGTTTAAAAAGCAACCACAGAACAACAATAAAAAAAAAAAATGCTTCTACTCAAGGCCATATATAGCACAAATAAAAAGATTCTGTAAAGAGGATTTTGAAACATAAAGAGCTTTTGTGATTCAGGTATTTCCAGTTAGCCTGTTCTTAAAAGTCTGCATTTTTTTTATATGAGTATTGAATAGAGTTTATAAAATTCAAAAGATATTGGCTTAGATTTGAAAGTTTGGAAATCAATGGGAGGTAGTACATATTGATAAGTGGCAATGTGATATCAAGGTATTACAATTTATTTTAATACTATTGGCCAACCTAAAAATTTATAAAACACACTTGTATATTTTAGTAGACCAAGAAAAAAGTTTTCAAATAGCAGCCCCAAAATCAACTGAAGAATTTGGGGATTTAATTTTCCAATCTTCAAATAAGGATGTTGGACTACATGATTTATAAGGCCCTTATATAGCTCATAACAACAAAGCCTTTAAGGAGTGTTTCCCTAGAGGAGAGAAATAAACAAGGTCCTAAAGAAAAAAGAAGATGTAGATGTAGAAGCTCTGCCCCATATCTCCTTCCCACCTTAGTTCAATGAGTTCCTGGCTCACCCATCTGAAGAATTCTCATCTCAAGAATTTCCATCTCTTGCTTTGCTGCTCTGCTTGAGGGCTTACTCCAGCTTACCTGCTGCAAACGAGTAATGTTACCAGGAGCAACCTTTAACTACTAGGGGATGGGAGTCCCTGGAAAAAGCACTCCAGGCTCCTCATCCTTTGGTGGGACAGTTCTGAGGCACATTCCATTCTATTTGTCCTAGTGTGTCACATCACTTTTTAACACTAACTTTTATTCCATTTATGTTAATCTCCTTATCCACAACAATATGCTACTTTTACCCTTTGGGCTTTCTTAGCATGCTTCACCAATCTGGAAGGGCCTCTCACTAAAACTAACAATATCAACTACAACTTCTGTTGTGAAAACTGAGGCCTGCTGAGGATGAATGACTGCTTCAAAAGTACACAATAAGCATAGAAGTTGGAACGTCTCCCAACCGTCTGTACTCAACACTAATTTTAATCCCTCCAACCTACTAAACTGCTTGTCATCTTTAAATATTAGCATCACTCATTCCCATTTCACGTAATCCATGGTGTCCAGCCTAGCCTGGACTCCAACTGACCAGCTGTGTGTTATATACAAAGAACAACATGTCAGAATATATCCCCAATCCACAATCCAGAATAATGACTACTGTCTTCTTTCTCCAAATGTCTACTTCTCTTTGCTAGTGAAACATCAAATGATGTAGAGATTGTGCCTCAATAAATTACTATTTATCCACCATTACCTAAACCCTATTCTTCTCTTTTCACTAAGGTATTCAGCAAACTTCTATTAAGCTAAAGGAATGTGCCTGATGATATACTTATTGGTGTATAGTTAGTGATGATTAAAGCAGATAGAGGTTGGGTGACAAAAGCATTTCAGGCAGACACAACAACAGAAATGTATCTGGCATTTGAGAAATGAAAGCAGGTCAGTGTGGCTGAAGTACAGCGAGATAGCAGAGGAGGAAGAGAAAAGCATAGATTTATCAGAACAATAATGATCTTTAATCAGAGATAAACACAACTTGGTTTAGATTTTTAAGCAATCACTCTGGATGCTATTTGGTGAATGGAGTGAGTAGAAGGGGTCAAAAACACAAGAGGCAAAGACAAGCTGGGGAGGTGCTATCGTCCTGTTTAAGGGTAACTTAGATTAGGATGGAATCAAAAGGTATGGATGACATCATCTACTTTGCTGTTGCATGAGTCTTATTCATGGATTGTGACAATCTGGAACATGTCCTATAGCACATCTTCTAAACTTTCCCACTGCTTTTCAGGATCACAAACTGTTTTTTTCCTCTTCACCTCCTGCTCCATCTTAATAGATGACTGTTCTTTAGTTACTAAACAGAGCAAAGTCATCCTGTATGAGTTCTCTCACCCTCCCTCATTGTATCATCTTAAATGCCCTTGCCCTGGTTTTTAAGCATGTGAAATAATTTATCTCTAACACTGTGTTAATTTACATTCTCCCAACACTGACACCAAGGCAAGGACTTAAGGTGTGCGTAGTTTACCTAGCAATTGATTTTAGTTTTCTCATTAATTTTATCACTAATCCATTCATTTCCAAAATGTATTTCAAGATTTCACATCAGGTCGACTTTAAAACTTATATTCAGACGAAGGTTTCTTTTCCTTGCACTGCGTAAGGCAGTCAGTCCTATTCTGTGCTTAAGAGTAAAGCAAGCTTATGTTGGCTCTGCAAACAGGATTATTAAATAATCAATTACTATTCAGACCATATTACATTCCTTAAAATTACTCAAGCACAGTCTTGAACTTGAATACATCAACCTGAACACATTTGATATCCTCAGTCACGTAGGATGATATGTAAATTGGCTTTACCAGTGTAGAATCAGGTATATTTTTTCTCTTTAGGACTCCATGACTAATAACCTGAATTGTCTAAATTTCAAGAGTAGTCAGGTTTCCAATGGTAAACTTGTTTCCTCATTTCTCCTTCTGTTTTGTCCTGTAATATGTGAAGGTTCGAATGATTTTCTACATGCAAATTTCAGCAAGTTGAGATTATCCTTTCGAAATGGATTTTTCTTTCCATATTCCATTAGGGTATGATCCCAGACCTTCTAGAAGTGTTTCCATGATAAAAATTTCAGATTCACAATGATGTGAGGAAATTAATGGTTTTGTGATCAGGACGGTTGGGAGACGTTCCAACTTCTATGCTTATTGTGTACTTTTGAAGCAGTCATTCATCCTCAGCAGGCCTCAGTTTTCACAACTGAAAAAGAGAAGATCTTAAATGTTCTCTCCACACACACGTGCACACACAAAATAACTATGTGAGATGATAAATGTGTTAACTAATCTTATAATAATCGTCTCACAATATATACATGTATCAAATCATCACTGTGTACCCTTTAAACTTACATAATGTTGAATATCAATTATATCTCAGCAAAGCTGGAAAAAGTGAAAAAGTGACATAGTAATACTTTCCTGACTATTTTCAGTAATTTCAGGGATCAAATAAGATAAAATATATAAGTGAAAAAAACTAAAATGTAATATGAGTTACTTTTAATAACAGTGTTTTTAGTAACTATATAACCAAAATTCATGGTCCAAGGCCTTTAGCTGATTGGCTGTATAATTGTCAAATCTGGCAGAATTTCTTTTAAGTTGAAAACAATATGAATCCCCTTGTTGAATGGTTTGAGGTATATTGTCTATATAGTCTCAGCATAAAATATTCTCTCTCCTACATGAGCCAATTCATTTTCTCTTGTCTTGCTGGGCTCATTCTCCCTTCTGGAATCTTCTCCCTCTTCTCACTTTGGTTCTAAAGCTTTCCATCTTCAAAACTCCATTCAAGTGTTATAACTAGCACAACACTTTCTCAACTGCTTCAAACCTTGCTTCATTCTGTGAACTTTTGCTACATGTAATCATTTCTACCCAGTTATCAATTTAATTACTTGCTCATTATTTTCTGTGAGTTTTCTTGAGTCTGTAACTTTTTATGAAGTTCTTGAGAGCAGGTGCTGTGTTTTATATTCCTTTTAAATACCTTAGTAGGTATTCTTCATGTGTTTGATTCATTGTTTACAAAAACATAAGCACCGAATAGCATGTTTTTAGGTACTTTATGACTGATTTTGTGTTTATAGAAATGTTTCTTTTGATCGCCATATATTTATCATATTTATTGCACTGAGTAAGGCAGTCAGACACAGTCCAACACAGTTTAGACACAGTCCACAAAAGGAACCTCCCTCTACTGTAAAGTCTTTTGTTTGGGAGATCCTCTCACTACACTTGCATTAAAAGGAAAAATTCTATCCCCTTGTCTATGATGAAAAATTGTGTCATTTCTGGCTTTGACTGCAGTATAATCTAGCTTTCTGTCATGTAACTTCCATGAAAATTAAATATATGTGGAGTGAATATCTCAGAAGAAAGTTAAGAGTTAGCTTTCATCATCTATAGATTTGTTACTTTTGCTAAAAAATAATATACTTGTTTTTGTATGGATTTCATTAACTTATTCAACAAATATTTAGTAATAAGCATGAATGAGAAAGAGCATGTTCTCATGATACAGAGTCATTATTAATTCTGAAGTTGTGTTTTCCTATGTATTTTCAATGCCCATGCTAACTGAAAGTGTATGTTGTGGAATGATAGATTTCTGAATATGCAAATGAGGTTGATTGCTTTGTTACAAACATTGCAATTTTCCTAGTGGTTGCTCTTAAGATACATCCCTGATCTGATTATTCTTCCCTGGGAACTGCAATCTGGGTATGTTGAGGCTATGCTCTCAGATAATGAATTATAAAAGTGTTGAACACAGACCCCATGAATAAAATACAGATTCTACTTTTTGTGTGAACTACTGTTACACATCTATGAAAATACAATATTATTGATGCAGGTGTAATAGTAGCTTGTACATTTTAATTTCAACTTGATAAAATAAACTTAAGATAAATTTGAGTTAGCAGGTTCTTATATTACTTTTTCTTTCTTGTTTTCTATTTATGCTCCTCTGGTGTGATCTAGACTTTCAATTTTAACAAGCTTACTGTACAAGAAACTTTGCTTTTCAAAATAATGAGTACTAGAGGCAACTGTAGATGGAAATACAAAATGCGAACATACTAAAGGGCTTTAACTTTTACTTACACATTCCTTGGAGTAGAATTTAAATTGAGTTTTTAGGATAATATTGGCATATGTTCCCATTACACAATACTATGATATTGGAGGTATTGTGGAAAAACAAAAAGCATATTTTAAATATCTAAAATATATTTTATTTTGATTCTGCTTCATAGAATTATACTGTATTTATAGCGTAACCTATGTCTTACTGTTTTGGGGTAGAAATTTAGAGACTAATGTATCACCATTGGCAAATTATTCATCTACCTGTGAGAGTATCTACAGCTTAGTCATTCTAAAACATCTAATAATCTGTGAGAGATAATTTACTTTTCTCATTACATTACACAGGCATCATGTTAAAATACAATATGTACATGTGACAACCGATCTTTAGGAAAAAAATAAGTCTGTGAATCACTTCTGTAACATTTGGAATTAAATTCATTAGCCAAAATAATACCATGCTTCATCTTTTAAACTTTGCTTTCTTAGCATCTGGTCTTTAGTCTGGCTAATTGCATTATAATGGCTCTGTGTTGCAACAGATGCTAGAATTTTTTTTTTCAGGAATGATAATTTTGTTTTATATTTTGTAATACCTGCTTTGCAACTGTCATTCCTATTTACTAGAGTCAGAGGGAAATCAAATCTGATTTTTTTTTCATTTGAAAAATCTTAAAAGTTTAATTTTGTTTAGAGATCAAGAACTCTAAACTTTTCACATTAAAATCTATATTTTCCCAATTAGTTTGTTGAGTATGGCACTTTGAGTTCTCAGACCAAAAGTAATGATTAGCTATGAAATGGCTAATATAATGAATAGTGCCTAGCATATTTTTGTGTGTGTGTGTGTGTGTATGCAGTTAATATTCTTACTTTTACTTGTTGAACAAATTAATATGTTATTGGAGCTAGTCAATGGGCTAATTTCTTATGGTGAATATAATAAAGTCTTTTGAGGAAGAGTCAATTTTTAGGAAAATATAGATAATCATAACTCAAGCAGACTGTGATCAAGTTACATCATCAAGATTCTTCATCATATTTTACCAAAATCTTATTTTTTTACTTGAAGGCGATAAGCTGATATGCTTCCAATTATGTTACAAATTTGTTATTTTTACTGAAAAAGCCTATTTTCTTCTTCAAGCAATTATCGATTAATGTTTTTAACATTAGAAATTATCATAACATTATGAAATCTCTTTAAAATTTTTCTGAATTTAGAAATAGGTTTTGGATAGGAAAGTTGAAAACAGACTCCTTATTTTAATTCTGTAATAGTGGAAATTATAATATTGTATTATATACATGTTATACATGTGTTATATATATCATCTATTTGGCAAATGTTTGAGATATTTTATATAGTTGCTTTCTGTACTAATATACAGTTTTATTATTATTGGAATTCTGTCATTAAAACACATTGAGAGGAATGACATTTGTCAATTTATTTATCCTCTAATTTTATTAAATTGAACAGAATAATAAGTCACCTATAGCTATACCAAATATTATGCTAAAAATAAAACAGGAGAAAGATGAAAATTAATCATAGATTATTGGTTTATACAATATCAGGCATCAGGTTATTGAGAAGCATCCAAAAGATAGGCTCATTTTCTTCTGTAAGTATTGGGCAAGGATCTTAATATAATAAAGAAATAGCCATGAGTCAGGAAATGGAGCATTTTTATTTCTCTCACTGTCATTATTTAATAGTGAAATGCCCTTCAATGCGTCACTTAATATTGTTGGTGTCAGAATCGTCCATTTGAAAGACTGAAGTTCGTGGTATTTCCCCTCTCCCATCCTCAGAATGTGTTGTAGAGGCTGCCTAGATTCTGTGGTTAGAGGGTTAAGCTCCATGGAAAGTGATGTTGAGTTTGAGGATGTTATCAGCAGCATTAACAGCATCCTCATTGTCGTCTAATGACTTACTGGGAAGTACAGAAAAATATTAACCAACACAATTTACTGAGTCAAAGATGCTTTTTAATTTTACTTTTCAAGCTTCTATGTCTAAATAAAAGTGGCACCCACTGACAAATTGAATTGAAACTATCAGATTTCTTCATGTGTTGTGATAAGGGCAGCAATAAAATCAGCATCCAAACCTTCAAAGCCCAGTTCAGCCACCATTCATCAAACTTTGCGTAACACCTGGATTGTTCCAGTGGTTCCGTTTGTTCTGTAATAAAGACACAAAGATGAACATTTCAAAAACCCTGCCCTTGAGGCCATACAGTCAAATTGCAGGGTTCTTAATCTGGGGTCCACAAACCCAAATAGGAGAAAAAAAATTACATCTTTATTTTTGCTAACGTCTAACGGAAAATTAGCATTTTTTTCAATTATGAAGATAGGCAACATGCTGCAGTGTTAGCTGCATCTGTGTTATTACCAATATTTTTTTTTTGAGTCTTCCAACAAGATTTTATTTATTTATTTAAATTTTATTTTCTTAGTTTCAAATCTACAATACATTGGTTAGACATTTATATAGTTTATGAACACTTCCCAGAATGTTTTTAAAGGCATAAAATAAAAAGGAAAATCATATAGGAATACAAAGGAAATTAATTATGTTACAATAGTTACCAAATATTAAATATATGAATATATGTAATTATTAATTTACTAGTTGAAGGTATACTAATTAATGTAAATTCAAAGTAGTGGTTAATACAAATGATCTTTTAAAATATCTACAATTAGAATCTGATATAAAAATGTCAGTATTAACAGATATATCCCTATATTTAATTTTTGATAACTACATTATAGTATAGTTAATTTCCTTTGTATTCCTGTATGATTTTCCTTTTAATTTTGTGCCTTTAAAAACATTCTGGGAAGTGTTCCATATGTTTCACCAGATGCTAAAGGGATCCACAGCACAAAAATAGTTAAGAACATCATATCTAGAAGAGACACAGCCAAATGCATATATCATAGTACAGAACAATAATAGAGGCACGTACCAGATGCTGTGAAACTGGGCATGACTATCTTAGCTGGAAGGCCTGGAAAGGCAGTGTTTGATTTGGTCTTGTAGCAAGTGTAATCATTTCACTAGTGGTAACATGTGAAAGAGTGCATTCTGGAAAAGAGAAAAGTAGGTGCAAAGTCACCTAGTGGGAGCATGCAGGGTCGGGGAACAGGGAGCACCTTCGTGCGACAAGATAAGCACAGTTCTATTTCTTTACTATTCGAGGGCATCCTATGCTGTTTACATTTCTCAACGTGCAGAATTCTATTTGCCAAGTCATATTTATTAATCATTAGCAAGGAGAAGCTAGTCTCTGTTTTTTTTTTTTTTATTTTAACTGACCATATTTTATAAAGATTAATGTCATAGACAACAGCAGGAAACATCAAAGAAGAGATCAAAGCTGTGTCAGCTTTTTAAAGCTCTCATTTCAATCAACATCTACCTGTAAGGGGAAAAAAATGAATTTGCTTCACCTTCCTGCTTTATCATCATGGTTTCAGACAATGATCAGTTACTTTTCTGGCCTGTGGGCCATAATTGGCTACCACTAAATCTCAAAAGACCGAACACATAACTGGATAATTTTTTTAAACACCCACAGGGTTGTTCTTCAGTTATAATGGCGAAAGCAGCTTTATTTGCCATTCTCAGACTTCCTAAACTTGTGCTTTATCTGGCTTTCTGGGAGAAATGTCGATATGACTATCCAAATTATAATGAAGACCATTCAGAGAGGCAGCTAAAGAAACAGTAACCTACAAGACATGCTAATGGACTTAGAGGGTCTATTTAAACTATTCCTTCATCTAGACAATATTGCTTTACATTTCTTTTTTCTTTTAACTTTTTTTAAATTTGCTTTTTATTTTTTAAGTTTATTGGGGTAATATCGGTTAATACAATTATATAATTTTTGGATGTACATTATAATTTGACATCTATATGTTCTATTGTGTGATTACCACCCAGAGTCCAGTTTCCTTCAGCTACCATATATTTGATTCCCTTTACTCACTTTACCCTCCCCCAATCCCCCTATATTTGACCCCCTTTACCCTGTCTACCTCTTTCCTCCTCCCTGACCCCCTACCCTCTGGTAACCACTAGTCCATTGTCCATGTCCCTGAGTCTCTGTCCTGCTCATTTGTTGCTTTTAGGTTTATATCCCACATATAAGTGATATCATGTGATTTTCAACTTTTTCAGTCTGGCTTACTTCACTTAGCATGATTATCTTGAAGTTCATCCATGTTGTTGGAAATGGCAGTATTTCATCTCTTCTTATGGCTGAGCAA
>NW_006435781.1:194989-203830 GCF_000325575.1 Pteropus alecto
ATAACAACAACAACAAAAAAAAACAATAGAAAAAATAAATGCAAGAAAGAGCTGGTACTTTGAGCAGGTTAGTAAAATTGACAAACCCCTGGCTAGACTCACTAAAGAAAAAAGAGAAAGGACACAAAAAAACAAAACCAGGGATGAAAGAGGGGAAATTATGACTGACATCGCAGAAATATAAAGGATCATGCAAGAATACTATGAAAAAGTATATAACACCAAATTTAATAACCTAGAAGAAATGCTTTACACTTCTTATTGAACAAGAAAGTTCATTTCTTTATCTTTTCTTTTCTTTTTTTTAAAAATTTTATTTTATTGTGGTATAAACATGATATGAAATTTACCCTTTTAACAGAATTTTAAGTATACAATACAGTATTGTTGACTATAGGTACAATGTTGTACTGCAGATCTCTAGACCTTATTTATCTTGCTTAACCGAAAGTTTATGCCCATTGTTTAGTAACTCCAAATTTCCCCTTTTCCTCAGCCCATGGCAACAACTGTGCCACTTTGATTCTATGGATTTGATATAGATACCTCATATAAGTGGAATCATGCAGTATTTGTCTTTCTGCGACTGGCTTATTGCATTTAGCATATCCTCCAGGTGCATCCATGTTGTAGCAAATGGCAGGATTTCTTTCCTTTTTTAAGGCTGAATATTATTCTATTGTGTGTATTGTATTTTCTTTATCCATTCTTTCATCAATGCACATATAAGTTGTTTTCACATCTTGGCTATTGTGAATAGTGATGCTCTGAACATGGAAATGTAGCTATCTTTTTGAAATCTTGATTTCAGTTCTTTTAGATAAATACCAAGACTTGCCTTTTTTTTTATTTTTTTTTGATAATAGCCATTCTGACAGGTATGAGGTGATATTTTATTGTGGTTTTGATTTGCATTTCCCTGAAGATTAATGATGTTGAGCATGTTTTCATATACCTATTGGCCATTTGTATGTCTTTGCAGAAATATTTCCTCAAGTTCTTTGCCCATTTTCTAATTGGGTTCTTAGTTTTTTTGCTGTTGAGTTTAGTTGTTCCTTATATATTTTGGAGACTCACGTCTTATTAGATATATGGTTTGCAAATATTTTCTCCCATTCCATAGGTTTCACTTCTTGAACAATTCTTCCAATAATTTTCTTTAAGACTGTTATTAATGCCTTGATTTCAAACAGGAATGTGCAGAGATCTAAGTGGACACTTGTTAATCAATCTAAAATTACATTAGAAACTTAATAGTTATCTATAATTTTCAAAAAATAAAGGCATATTTTTAAAAGTGGTTGAAGTAGGGAGAGAATACTTCAGAATGAAATATAACAAATCAAAATATACAACACATTAAACTGGTCAAACAAGCCATAATTAAATTCATTTATATCATTGGTAGTACAAATTGGATATGTAATATATCTATTTGATTACACTTTTAACCTGCTAATAAAATTGATAATATAATCATGAATATACTTTTTATTTAAGTGTTTCAGCTTTAAAATTGTGCACACTTAGGTTTAAATCACTTCTTAAATGTGTAATCCTATATAAATTTCTAAACTATCTGAGCTTCAGTTTTCTCATCTATAAAATTGAACCAGAAAAAAAAAAAAACTAATAGAACTAACATAGGGACTAACTGTACTAAAATGCGTAATTGGTATCTTTCAATCACTTCAAAAATGGTAGTCATTCCAATTATTTACTGTCATTAATGAAAACTTATTAGTGTTAGTATTGGTACAACAATGTATTGTTGATATAATATCCAACATAATTAAGCTTCTTACTAAATCAATCAACTTGGCCTTCCTTTACTTTCTTAAAAATGACTTTTTAAAAAAGTCATTATCTTCTATCAATAAAATTAAATTTAGAGGTTAGTTTTAATTAAGGAAAAACATTTCCAGATCAAAAAATATATACTTTGAAATTCATATGCCTTTAATTTAAATTTATCTTTAATTTCTAAAGATCCTGGAATTATGACATGAACACAATAATTAGAGCTTTTGATGAATGAATGAGTGAATGAATGTTTCTTCAGGAACTTGACTCTTCTCCATACAGTTAATGCTTCCTTTAACGTGTTTCAAATTCTATTGCTTTGTTCTCTTTTCTATTATAAATGCAATTTTATTATCTTGCATATGAATCACCATCCCCTAAATTCATAGTCAATATGGGGTTTTAAATAATCATTACAATGGAATTTACTCTAGTGTTACTTCACTAGGTTGGAGTTTATGCATTTCTAAATTTTAAAAACTGCTGATTTAAATTTAGTGACTCTATTTCTCTATACTATTTCCACATCTCCTGCTACCTTTTTAATAAACATTGTTAAATATGTCTTGACAGCAGTTGGTATTTATTCCTGCCCCCTTGGCGTTTGTGACGCTTAAACTTCTTTTTGAAGGCTTTCCCTTTGATGCATTTTGAGTTAATTCCTCCTTGTGCTGTGACATCTACCCGAATTCCACAAAACCTTTTAGCCACTTGCTGCAGTAAATGGAAAACTGCCATAGCGTGACAGGATGTAGGCTAAAAACATGACCACACAGAAAACAGCAAACTCTCTCAAAATCTGTATTGCTCCCTCAATTTCACGGCCTCAAGTAACTAGATAATTTTACATTTTTAATGCTTTTCAGCTCCAATAGAATCTTATAACCAACTAAAATCTCTGTTAGAAGTGGATAGGGAGAAATATTTGAAATAACACGATGTTGTAGGGGGAGCTAGGTGAAGACAGAGGACATGTTCAAAATGTCCTAAGAATAATAATGAGGATAAAAGAATATGGAAGAACTAGATAACGTGGAGCACTTCTGAATATTTATAGTTTGGCTTTAGAAGATTTCTGGCAAACAATTTAATGAAAAATATTTCATAGAATAAATATTTAATAAGCACTTACTATGTACAATTTGCTGAGCGATGTGACTATAAGATTACAAAATTCCTCCTAGGAATAGACATTTTTAAATGTTGCAATTGGAGTTATGGACAGGCTTTAAAATAATGTTTAGCTACTGTTCATTTTTGTTGGGGAAGGGGGCAGTTTAATCATTTTCATTAATTTGGTTACTTTGTTTACTTATACTTAGCTCTGATGATGAGAAGGAGATTCACATTTGAGGATGAAAAGTGGATTCTGGTCTCTAACCTAGAGTGTTCACACATTTATAATCACCGTTTTATATCATGACTGATATTTCCCTAGGCTGTTAATCTTTCTCAGTTTTACAAATTTACTTTTCTTACATGGACCTCTGTGATTGAATTAAGAATGGTTCAATTCCCACAGACAGTGGATTGATTAGTGGTTACCAGAGGAAAGTGGGGGAGGGAGGAAGTAGATAAAGGTAAAGGGGGTCAAATATTTGCTGGTGGAAGGAAATTTAACTTCGGGTGGCGAACACACAATGCAATATACATATGACATATTATTGAGTCGCACACTTGAAACCTATTTGATATAATTGAACCAATGTCATCCCAATAATTTTAATAAAAAAAGAATGGTTCAATTCTTCCATTTAAGACTCAATAATAAAATAAAAGTTTTATTTGAATATAAAACCACTGTGCTATTATTTAAAAATATAAATCACATATAGTTCTGTGCTAAAATAAAACCTTATTTAGGTAGGCTAACCCATTTAGAATTTATATGATATGACCATATTCTAGAATGCACAAAGTTTACCTGTGAAAGGTGTCTATTAAGTAAATCAATATTATACTCATGATTCGATAAATTATATAAACTCTTAATGGGCACTATCAATTCTTCTTTTACCAAAAACTATTGATATTCTACTCTTAAATTACTCTCATTTATATTGTTCCCCTGAGGACCTAATTAATCACCAGTTAGGATAACCTAATTTGAACTATCATTCTGTTCTTAGAGAAAAAATATTTAAAGAAATAATGATTTGCTACTTAAGATTTTTCATTATTTTTGTCACTTCCTAAATTAGCCTGAATTATGAAAGTTTTACTATGAAATCACATTTTCTTCAATACCCTTTTAGTGAATCTTTGCATTTCTGAGTTTATGTTTTTACAAATTATGGCTCAGAATAAAACAAGGCATAAGTAATTACACTTTTCTATGAGTCAGTTTGGAAATACTTTGAACACCCTAAAACTAAAACAATTTAAAAAAGAAATTCAGGTCCAGAATTCATAGGAACTCTGGCCATTTCTGACATAATGCTAGAAAAATATCTTACCGATAATTAATATAACTGAATTTTTTATTGTATGCTAAGTTTTAATAGATATCATTAGTTACTTATCAAACAGCCTCATTCCTGTGTCCTTTCCAGAACTCTGATTTCCTTCAGATATCCATCCACACTATTTGGCGGTAATCTTCAGGGGAGATAGGACTCTAATTCCTTGTCGCAGGAAATGAATCATACTTCATTTATTCCATTTATGTGTTCCCATCGCCATTGCCATTTATAGGTTTCAGTACGGAATGGGATATAATGTGGACCAATAAAATATTAGGCAAGTTTTTCTTACCAATGACAAAGGTTCACTTAACAAGTAAATGGTTGTGCTTCAGTTCAAGATGTCTCGTTATATATATCTATATGTAGACATCATGTATATATACAATATGATAATATGCATCTTGATTATATATGAATAATATATAATTTAAAGTGTAGAATGTCCACTGAGTCATTTATGATTCAATATTTACTGAGCTCTTATTAGAGAGTTGGATGGAATGGACTTTGGATCTGAACTAGTATACAATGTATAGTAACACATTTCAGTTAAATAGATTAGGCATTCACAAAACTGAATTGTTATTTATTCTCTCGCTTTGGAAAGACTTTAATCTTAGCATTATATATAATACTTTGTTTTTAAAATAAATTCTCCATTTCTAAAAAGTTATTTGATGAGAAAATATTTGAGAAGTTATTTGATGAGAAAATTTGATGAGGAAAAATTTTAACTGTATCAACAGTTAATTAGAACTTTGTCAGTAACATTGCTTTTAATCCCTTGAAATCCAGTACATTGTACTGAGTGAAGTGTAACATCTGAGTTTTTTAAATAGAATATTAAAAGAAAAATGTTAGCCTTCTGAGATAACATTCCTTCTTTGGAGGTTTCTTATGTAGAAAAATTTAGTAGTATACTTTTGAAACACACCACATTTTCTGAAAATTATATTAAAAAGAATTTTTTGGTAAATAAATCTTAGAACAAAGTCAAGGAAGTAGGAGAGGGATTATTCTTTTATTTCAAAGAGAAAAATATGCCTATGTGACAAGCAACAAGCTTGAACAAAATTAAATATGACACTTAGAAAAAGCCTATGAAATCCTGTGAATCTAGAGAACTATGGTTATTTTACTGTCATAGAAAAGTTTAGGAAATCTTGAACTTCTAACATCAACTTGTAATAGTTTGGAATGAATTTTGAAAACCTTCTTTGAAAGTTTAGTCAAAATAGAAAAATAATTCTAGTACTAAAATGATGGAAAAAAATAAATTTATATCATCTGAAACCTCTTTAATTACCTTAATTTGAGCCATTTAAAAAATAAACACGTTTTCTAAAACAAAATCCGTCTTGTGAGTATAACCAAGAAAGAAAGAAAGATATGAAATACCAAATTTTCATATTTATCATTTACTTCTTCACTTTAGAAAATGGAATAAACATTTATTAATTGTAATATATCAGGCACTGTGCATTTAGGACACATTATCACAGTAAATCTTTCTAACAGCCATTTGAAGTAGTTTTTCTTACTCCCATTTTAATGATAAAGATACTAGCCTTCATGGAGATTTACACAAGATTTTACAGTTACTAAATGGCAGAATTTCGACTTATAAATCTGATCTAAAAATTATATTTCCTTAATTTTGTTAAAACATTAACAATATAGTGGCCAATTTAATGTATAGAAGTGTGTTTTTCTTTAAGTGTAACACCAAATAAATAAACAAAACTCTTCAATCTCTAACAAAGCAATTTAATGTAAGAATTTCAAAAGCACTGTTAAATCCTCCTTACTAACTGCTCTTGGGAGTGGGTCAGGTCTCACATTAGTCACATAGCTGCAGAATATACTATTCCATTCTCTTTCCCCACCTGCTGTTTCGTACTTGCCACATGCCGATCATTCTATCAACAGATTATAGTTCTTTTTTTTTTTTTTTTAATTAGGACATTTCCTAGCGCTTGATGAAATTTTAGAGGAGGTGAATTTAATATGAAAGGATTAGTATAGGTAGGTTATTGAGATATTTTCTCCAAACGTATGTTTATTTTTTCATAATTTAGTGAAATTTTATAGTTGATAGACATATAATTCTATTAATAAACACTAAGTAGTTGATTTTTGCTTACTGCTTGTGTTGTCCGTTTCTGCAAAGGAAATTTATAAAGTACAACTTTAAAATGGGGAAGAACACACCCACATCTAACACATCTGTCCCCTAAACATTTTTTTCCTTAACAATTAGAGAGTGTTTAATTTTGCATTGTAAATTTAATCATCATTTAAATTGCTTTGTAATATTCTATCATATGATCATAGTGTAGATCTGATATTGAATTGGTATGCCCTTGTATGATTATTCTGTTTGTTTAAAACCAACTTCTCATTGGATTGGGCCAGCATCTATTTAGCATCCATGGGTCAGTTTACATGCCATAATGCTTACTATATATATATTTTTAAATATTTTCTATGGTTAGTTCATTCTTTATCTTCTAATGTTGTACATTAGAGCTGGTACAAAATTTTGGCTATTTAAATATTGCTGCAATTAACATTCTTGTAGGTAAGTCTGTTTGTTTTTCCTTATTCTTTAGTTGTCATCTTGTCACCAATCTTGGTTATACAAATAAGTAAAGAATTCTAACAGCCTGTCCTTTTAAAGATGGTACATTTTAAAAACAATCTATTTTGCCTTTAACGAAAAAGATAAAAAATTTATATCACTATGTAGCAAATGTCTTAATTTCAGCATACAATGAAAATATTCTGATGTAGAGCAGACATGAATAGAAAAAAGTGTTTATGTTTATAAAATGTTTATGTTAATTTCAGGTTATATTTTGGACCTGTAATTCTATAGAGTAATAACACATCTCCTGTAAATCAAGGATTTACTTATGGTCTCAGTTTGTCTGCTTATCTGTCAGGGCATCAGCTGGGTAAAGGATGAGAGGTAATAAAAGGGTAAGTTACAAAGTGTGTGCAGGGTTAAGGGAAACTAATGGGAAAGTGCAGATGGTGGAAAGCCATTAGCTATCCCTGTAAAGAGATAGAAGCTGGAGATAGAAAAGCTGTAGGAGAGCCCACCCAACCAGAACTGTGGCCTTTGGAAGAGAAATACAGCCACTACCAACCTGAGCACTGGCAAAGAAGAGGCAATAAGAGAACCTATCCTTCAGATTCATTTGAAAAGTGTGTTGTGTGTGTTTGTGTGCATGTGCTACTTAAGAGAAGGGTTTGGATTTGCCCTGGGTGCTAGGTTCTGGCAAATTCCATAGTTTTTTTCTCATATACAATCACAATAGGCCTATTCAAGAAGAATCAGTTTGCACCATTAAGAAATGTATGTTCAAAAGGTTAGTAAGCTATTCCCAGGTATACCACCAACACGTACTATGTACTAGGATTCAAATTCAGCTATATCTGACTCCAAAGTCCATATTAACTAAAATTTTTTTAATGCATTTATAGAAAATACAGAAGACAACAATTTTTATGACATCGTCGAAATTCTCTAATGGAAAGAGCACTAGTCTTGTGATACAACAAGCCTCAGTTTTCTCTTCTGGTAAATTGCAATGAACTTTTTGTACTGAATCAATGCATATATATATTCTTCCCTATCTATTAAAGATTCAGTTGTCTCTTGCAATTGTGGGGGCCAAAAAAAAATACTTTTCTCCCACCTTCTAAGTTCTTCAGCTGGACTAATAATTCAAATGACATAGCAGATTAACAGGAAAAAAATATTTTAATGCCTGTGTACTGGGAATTCACTTAAGCATGAAAATTCCAAAGGCAGTGAGGCAACATTGAGTATATATGTCATCTTGGACAAAAAAGAAAGGAGAAGCAAGAGTCTGAGATTTCAAAGGAAATAAGCAATTTACAGGGAGTTGAAGAGCAGAACATATGAGCCAGGCAATCCAAAAGCAATGGGAGACAGAGTGATATAACTAACAGGCCCCTGCTTGGTGCGTTCCTACCATACTTAATTCAAATTAGGCTAAGGTGAATAAGCTAAGATTTCCTTCCTGGGTCTTTCCATTTGAATCTCTTGGGCAGAAAAGGAAGAGGGTCAAACTGTTACTGGAGAGTGACGTAGGTCCTCTCCTGGCGCGTTGTCCAGGCTCTTGATGTCTAAAATAAAGAATTGAGCAAGACACCGAAATACAATAGAAAAGAAAAGTTTTATTACTTAGAAGTGGAAGTGAGCCTGAGCAAGAGAAGCGTAGCTCAAAAGGCCTGGTAACAAGGACTTCATGGTTTTTATCCCTTTTTGCTGTTGGTGGTTACTTAGAATGGGCTTCCTTGATTGACAGCTAAGATTGACAGGATCTAGTGATTCATCATTTTGCCTTCTGCACATGTGTGTTCCCAGAATTCAGTCTGTTATGATAATATTAATGAACTTCTGGGCAAATGCATCATATCATAATGATGGCATAATGAGACTCAGGTGAGTCGAAGGTCGTTGGGGGTCTTCATTGTGCAGGTGCGAGTGACCGGCTTAAACTGGTGCCTAAATCTCTGCCTACTGGTTTCTTTTGTCTGA
>NW_006435781.1:204126-225023 GCF_000325575.1 Pteropus alecto
TGCTGAAGTGCCACCTCAGTCCTTAGACAAGGAAAAGAAAATACAAACTCGTTATTTAAATCATACATCTATTAATTTCTATTATTGATTTTTGATTTGCCTATTAAGTGAGTAAAGGGAAACAGTCTTGGTTAATACGTTTCTTAAAGAGTAAAAAGACCTTTGATTTAAAGCCTCCCCCCTCCCCCGCCTCAAACTCTAAGGGCCCTGCCTGGCCTAACACCATTTCTGCTTAACAATAGGCTGATGACCCTTATCAATAGCCAGAGGATCTGAATCTCCAGGGCAATTATCAAGATTTGAGGGAGAGGGCCTTTTTCCAAAGAAAGGAGGGAAGAAAACTTAACTAGGTTTACTAAAAAGATTAACTCTGCAAGAGATGTCCATTTCATTTCCAGCTAAAAGATTAAGAATTTTACAAGTGATGTCCCACCTCAAAACATTCTTTCAGGGTCTTTTGTTTCTTAATAACCAGCTTAAAACCAATATCTCAAAAGGCAGTTTTAGGGTGACAAAACTGTGATCCCCTTTACAATTCAGATGTGCTGTACTATATTATAGGTGAAATTTTACAAGCGAAGCAGAATAAGTGGGTAAGTTCCTTAGTAACAATAAGTAATATTGCTCAGTTAGTGCTATTGAATAGAACATTCAAAACATGCAAAAGAAATATTTTGTATCTGCAGTGACCAATACACCTGTGACTATTAAGCCCTTGAAATGTGACTACTGTGACTGAGAGACTGAATTTTTTAATTTATTTAATTTTCATTAATTAAAATTCCAATTGCCATAGAGATAGATACTATTTTAGACAACACGGGATAAAGATAGTGAAGGTGATAATATGAATATTTTAAATGCTGAAGATAGCTAATTATAACTCTAATGTAGACTTTACTGGATGATCACTGTCATGGTAATAATTATATAGTGACATCTAAATAATTAATTTATTTCTATATCCCTTTCAAGGGGTATAGGAGAGGAGATAGTGAAAGATAGTAAGCCCAGAGCACAACTTTTAGATGTTTGGTAATGAAATGCAACTGGGCCTGTTTGTGATTGTCAGTTTCACTATTTTGGATCAGAGTTTCATTATAAAGAATTTCCTTTAGATTTTTTTGTTTGTTTGCTTCTATTTGGAGCAGTCTAAAGTACCTGTGCTAACAGTTCAAGGAAAATTTTTAAAGGAAGTTTCTTTAAATACTGTGTTCACCTAGGAAATGTCCGAGGTGATAAAATTCTAAAAATTATAGTACATGAATTTTTTTCCACATAAACAGCTTATTTTTCTCAACTAATACATGAGATTCTTGAGATGTGGTATTGTTATTTACATTTTGAGAGTTCTTTATAGCTCTTAGAGTATATAGAACTGTTCTGAGACCAAATTAGGTAATTTCTTGTAATTTTGACTCTACTGGTAAAATGAGTCTCAGGATACTGAAAGTGCCAGACATTATAATTTATTTATTTATGTATTTTGCAGTCCTGGATGACCTGGACTAAGGCAGCTAAGAAGGGTCACCTGTGTGATTGCAGTTAGTGTTTTTCCTTGGTTGTTGTAAATTTTCCCTGGTAATTAAAAAACCTTTTCTCCAGATTATAGCATTGCTTAAAACACAGCACACTGTTCCTCTGAAACATTTTAACTTCCCAATTTAAAAAGAGCATACTAAAGATGCATAATTTTGAAACATAGCTTTAGTTTACCTACCTCTATAAAATCTCTAAAGCCAAAGAACAAATTAAAATATACATTCACATAGCTTCCTTGTTCATCGATTTATTTTATGCCTCTCAAAAATTTTGGAAGAAGTCATGTCTGATTTAGCTCTCTTAGGGGGCACTATAAATTTGAAGCTTTTAAAATAGCTTACAGATTTATACTAGATTTCCATTTTCTATACAGTCGTCTCTTTTGGATACTGTGTAAATATATGGGATAAATTAATTGTGATTGATTTCTAACAATCTGTCATCATTTTGACATGGCTTGGAAAACAGTTAGTGCAAAAGTTGATGCTGTTATTTGTGCTAAATATGATTAAGAAGAAAAAACTTCTGAAAATAGGAAAATTTAAATATGACAGGTTTATGTTCTGAAGGTAGTGAAAATAGCCCTAAAATTTATTGATACCTAAAATTTACTGTGCACTAACAGAAAGAGAAGTTTAAAGAAAAAAAAAGACAACTTTCACTTCAGAGCATTACCCCTCTTGGTACTTGATGCAAATTGGATGTAAATCAGTGAACAGCTGTAAACACAACTTGAGTGGTGACTAATATTAATAGTTTACCTTTTAGATTCCCTTGAAACTGTCTTGCTTGCCTGAGGAAACCGTAACAAGGAATATAAAGAGATTGTTTTAATATGTCGAGTGAATTGATTACATGAAAAACTACCTTCCTATAAAAGGCTGATCTATAAATGCTAACATTTATGTTGCTCATTATTTCTGTGTACTAACATCACCAGTTTGACTGTTGCTTGATTTGTCAGAAGTAATGAAATTTTTAAAAGCAGTTTCATGAGCAAACACATCCATTATCAATGTGTACATATTTGCAGTTTAGCAAGTTATTTACTTTTGTTTAAATATTTAAAACTTTGATGTGCAGGTGTGTGTTGTACACATTAGGGTTTTATATATTTTTAATTTACATATTTGTATGAATATATGTGTGTGTACAGAGCAAATTTTAATCACTTTAACAAAAAGTAAATATGTGCATATTTTGCATATCTTACTTTGTGTTAAATATTTAGCTTATTAATCTTCAAAAACCAAATTTAGTTTCATAATAATGTTTAATACAAAATTAAAATACATTGTTTTTATTTTAAATATTTTTTTCTATTTAAAATTCCAGCCGCCTCTTCACCCTGAAATCTTACTTTCCCCCAAATGCCCTTGGACACTGGCCACACAAAATTTTTTGCTTTTTTAAAAATATACAATGCAATTTCATATAACACACGAATATTTCTCTGCCAGGGACACCCTTCCTTCCTATAACCTCTCCTTCTTCATATTTATTTTACTCTAACATAGAGTCCTCTTTCTATGTCTCCCTTGCTCAGCCATCTTGAGACTTGTCATGTCATGCTGAAAGTATGAACTTGTCTTTATCAAAAGACTATAAGTTCACTGATGGCAGAATATGGGACTATATTAAAATCTCCCAAATCTTACAGGGGGCCAGGCATAGAGTGGTTATACAAGTTAGGGTTCTTGAATGAATGAAGAAATGAACAGAATGATAACTGCTTTCTGCAGGTGATTATGTATAAACAAAAAGTTAAATGATCAATCTTTATATGAGCAAAAGATGCTTGTTAAGATTGCAATTAAATCTGAATATGAAGTTGGTACTGCGTTAGGAATAATGCACTTAACAGGTTTTCGATGTTTCTGTTATGAAAGCAACCCATCATCATGCAATCAGAATCTGCAAACATTTCTTTTAAGGTGTGTGTAAACTCATGGCAAATTTATGTTGCTTCAATATTTTT
The DNA here is from genome assembly GCF_000325575.1 of Pteropus alecto. Classification (NCBI taxonomy): domain Eukaryota; kingdom Metazoa; phylum Chordata; class Mammalia; order Chiroptera; family Pteropodidae; genus Pteropus; species Pteropus alecto. The sequence continues at coordinate 207,647 of NW_006435781.1, forward strand.
GATGTTCTGCACTTTCATAAAAATTCAACGTAGCATTTGAAATGCATTGAAAAATATCTTAATGTTTTATTGATTTTATTAAAATATGTAGTGCTTTATTATTAATATATATTCAATGATCAAAACTGAAGTCGATTCAAGGTTATGACATAATTTATATTGTTGTAGTTATTAGCTGCACCTTTTCATAGCCAACAACTTATAAAAGTTTGGTTCTGAATAATTTACCCTTGTTTTATATCATTTCCATCAAAACATATTGTAATGGAGTAAAACAATCTTTCCACCCTTTTATAATACTTGAATTCAAATATTGTTATTCATTACTTTGTCTATTTTTCACCACTGTCTTTCAAAATGATTTAGATATTTTCTAAGAAGTAGAAAAATCATTGAATGGCTTCATATATGTATGTAGATTTAAAGACTGATGTTTCAGTTCATTCATGCAAATATTTATTGAACACCTAGTACATAAAAGGCACTAGTTGCTTGTGTATGATCGTGAGAAAACAAATACCAACAATAACAACATAAAAACAACAAACACGTTACCTATTCTCATGGAACTTACTGTCAATAGAAATGACACACAGTCAGAGGATTATGTGAATATTTGCAACATAAAGTAGCTCAGTTCAGAAAGAACATATCACAAAGAGATCTCATGCAGACAGTGATGTTAGGGCAAGCATCTATTAGGAAGGGACTGTGATCTAAAAGATGAATAGTAGTTGACTAAGGGGAGATGAAGGAACTCCATTCTATTGATGTAAAGAGCTTATGCTAAAGCTCCTATGGTGGGAATGAACAGAAATAAGACCAGGGTGACTAAATCTAAGAAATCTAAGAAAATAATGGTACTACAAGAGGGTAAAGAACTAGGTAGGAACCTTTCCTTACAAAGTCTTAAAGCTCATGCTAAAGATCCTAAGGGTTTAGATTAAGGGTGTTTGAGAGGGGGAGAATTCTACACCCCCTTCTTAAATTCTTATGGCTCTACCCATAGTAAAATTGACAAAAGACCATATTAACAGGAGACAAAACAAATTTGACAGGTGCGCATGGGAGAATCATAAACAATGCTCAGAGAAATGATGAACGAGCCAGCATTTTATACTTTTTAGACAAACAATAAATTGATAAAGAATTGACAGGACAAAAAAAAAAAAGTTAGTGCTCATTAGAAAGGAATGTAAGCACTGTTTGGGTATTTGTTAGAGAGGAATCTAAACAAAGTTTGGGCTTGAGTAGTAAATTAGAAAAGGGGTAATAATGACAATAATAATAATAAAGATTTGTGACTAAAAAGAAATATTACATATTAAGGCATATATAGTATATGTATCATATATATAGTTTGATATATAATACAATTAATATAATATATAACATGAAACTCACATAGGCTATATTTGTAGTTGTAGAGTAGGTAAGTATACATAGAATGTGGAGGTAGGTGGTTGTAGGTGGAGATGAAAATATAGTGGTATTTTCACAAGGCTTGTGAGGCCTTCTATAGTTTAAGCAAACAAATACTTTTTTGCAGATTTCATTTCCTCTAGATTGAATGAAAAAATCATTTTCCTAGAATGAACATGGTTTACAAGCTTTGTAGTCATCACTTCCTTTGTAGTTAAAGGTTACATCAGTGGAAGATTAAACAGTAACTTTGTATTCACATAGTTGACGATTTTAGGGATTTTTATATTTTCCACATAAGTCATGTGCCACTTAACCACAGGGATACATTCTGAGAAATGTGTTGTTAGGTGAAAGTCATAGAATGCACTTACACAAACTTAGATGGTACAGCCTACTACACACCTACACTATATGATATAGCCTATTGCTCCTAGGCTACAAGCCTGTACAGCTTATTATTGTACAAAACCAATGAGACTGAATTAAGCACAGGAGAAAATAATGTAATCAAGAGATGCAATGAACGAGAGGTGTATGAGGCTGCTGGTATAAGACAACATACTGTTTTACAGCAAATTTTTTTTTATCTAAGTAAAAAGAGTACACTCTAAAATAAAAAGATAAAAGGTATAGCATAGTAAATACGTAAATCAGTAACCTAGTCATTTATTATCATTATCAAGTATTATGAACTGCATAATTGTATGTGTTATACTTTTATAGTACTGGCAGTGCAGTAGGTTTACACCAGCATCACCACAAACACATGAGTAATGTATTGTGTTACGATGTTGTGACAGCTACAATGTAACTAGGCAGTAGGAATTTTTCAGCTCCATTATAATCTTATAGGACTACCGTGGTATATGTGATCCATTGTTGACTGAAATGTCATGTGGCACAAATCTGTATGCCAGAGACCTTCATAGTTCTATGGTTGAATATACTAGAGGACTTATTGCTGCTTCTCATTAATTTATGAAAACAAGAGAGAGTTGCTATGGGTTTAAACTTGAATAAGCCTTTTACTCTCCTTAGTTTGTCTCGTAAGAGTAAACTGCTTTTTTTTTTCTCATGTCCTTTTATAGGCAAAATGTAAATGTGCTCTAAACTCTATTTTTGTATTTTATTTAGAAGAATAATAATTAGCTCATTAATTTCAAATTTCTAATATGCTTAGGTCAACAAGATTCCTTCAGGGACTTATCAAATACCCCTGTGTACTACAGGTTTTTCTGCTTTTTAGCAAGGCTAATTCAAAGATTTTTAATTTATAATTTTTATTTCCCCAAATCACATTGTATTTCTTTTATACTGATGTTTATTATTATTTTTAAGGGTGGAACAATCAGTTAAGATTCGAGTAATAACACATATTATGAGCTTTTCTGTGACTAATATTGGACTAAGACTTCCACCTTCAAATTTAGATATATGCTTCCGCCTAGCTGGATGGGCTGGGCTATTTGCCCATCTCTCTGTTATTTTAGTATCCTTTTTTAGAATTTTCACAACATCGTTATCCTCACCCTTTTGTGTCACTTTTACCTGAGCCAATGATGATAAATGAGAAAAAAAAAGTGCCTTGGTTAAAATATAAAATATTTTTCTGGAAATTAATTAATTGTCAAGAGTCTCTTTAATAAAAGTTATTATATTAAGAGAAGTTTTAAATATCATATTTACAACAATATTTAGTGTGTCATTTGGTGATTAACATTTAATCTATTAAACATTAATGTTAGAAGCTATTTCCATACTAACTTTTCTTCATCATTATAATTTATCAGCAGCTTCTTAATTAGAGAATCCATTGCTCTCTAATTCAGGTAAGATTGTGATATATTCATTTATTCCTTTAACCCTACCCTTAACGGTAGTGTGGAATCCTGCCATTTGCAAGCTGCTATGGTAGGCTTTGGACCAGATAGAAAAGAATAAAATGGATTCTCAGCCTTTACAGTATTCACAGTTGAATAGGAGATTCCCCATAAACTCTAAATTAAAATATATTGAGTTGAAAATTAAAATAAAGGTAACCGGCAAACTATAGGACAGAGTAGAAAATGCTTCATTCAATTTGGGGAGACTAACAGTTTTATAGAGGAGGTGACATCTTGACAAAATCTAAAAAAATTAAGAAGTATAGAAAAAATGCATTCTGGAAAATACAAAGAAGTCATAAAGATATATACAGAAGTCAGTGATAAGCAAGAAGGTGAGTGTTGTGCTAGAGCATAATTGTGAGAGACAACTTTTTTGAGCACTTCTTATGTCACCATGTGCTAAATTCTGTATTTTAATCTCCTTATCGTATGCTTAAAATAACCCCTAAGAGGTAAGCTCTATGTTACCCTTGTTTTACCGAGACATTGAGAAATATACCTAAGGTCATGCAGTTATCACATGACATAAACAGGATTCAAACCCCTACAATTTCTAATTTTAAAGCCCGTGCTTAATAAACACGGTATTATACTGTACAGAATAAATGAATGAGAATAGAAAAGCCATTTCCTAGAACAAAGCCGAAAATATGTCATACAAAGTAAATAAATATTACTCAAGAATTGCCTGAGGGAAGAGAAGAATCTAATTTCAACCATAACCATCACCACGAACTATTTTTTGAGTTCTTACAATTAGACGACATGTAAATTAAATGCTTAATATTTACTTGCTTAATTCTACCAATGCATTTTCAAATCTTTCCAAGGTGTTAGCAATTTCATTAATTTTTATACTAAGACCAAGAATCAAAGAATAGTTTTTATCTATAAGTTTCATTTAGCCAATGATATTTAACAGTTACCCAGGAACACTCTGAAAACTTTTACCCAGCCCCTATCTCCAGACTCTCTGGAAAAGTAAACTGGTTTTGGTTGCTAATCTCCTGAGATTTCCTTGCTGAGAAGATTCCTCCTTAGAGGAATAGAATTGGCCATCTCTCCTGATTTTTGAATTGCTGAAAGGCAGTGTGTTTAGAAGCACCTGTGTTTCTTGGCAACAAACCTAACATTTGTGAAGGAGTCCAATAATTTAAATCCCTCTACATTTCTCTACTGGAGAACAAAATAATACATTCTTTTATATTTTCCTTTTATTCTTGACCCTTTAAGTAGAAAAATATAAAATGTGGTCTGGTAAAATAAATTGGACATATAAAACTCTCTTCAATATAAAAACATATATATGTATATGTGTGTGTGTGTGTGTATATATATATATATATACACATGTGTGTGTGTATATATATATATATATATACACACACACATATGATATTACTGGGAGATAGACGAATTTAAATAGTCACGTGCATTGTAGATTAGAAAACGTATATATATATATATACACATGTGTGTGTGTATATATATATATATATACACACACACATATATAAAAAACATGTTTATATAACGTATATGTAATATATATCAAATGATAAATACATATATACACATTAATATTCTAAATATTTCAAAACTTATACTTTAAAATCTAACAATCTAGATTTTAATATCTTGATCTTGGATCACTTTAAAGTAATATTTTAGTTCACATGAATAAATTAGCAGTTTGTATATGAGTAACTTAAAGCTTTTGTGGGGCTTTCACATTCTATACTAAATAGCAAATGCTACATAGCATTTCATAGTATAAAATGTACCCCATTCTGTAACTTTGAGTTAACAATTTTTGTTACCTACACTAAGAAAAAGGAAACATATGTTAGTAGCAGATGTTATTTTGAATAATATATTAGTAAATGTCCTACCTTATAATTAATTTTTGATTTAATACGAAAAGTGTTTTGAATTCTTTTCTAAAAATACTTAAGATATTCACATTTTCAAAATTAACTTAAAAATTCTGAATTATCTGATCTTCATTGGAAAGATCTGATGTCTATGCTTTAGGATTTCGATATGTTTCTTCTTCCATTTAATAGTAAAACTTTGAATGATATAATCTATCTGGATTCATAGTGAAGAAAGTAATCAGAAAATCAACTGCAAATAGAGAAATTTAAAAGGTTCAATCCTATGATGCTTGGAGATATTTTTCTAATGTAAATTTGTTAATTTAATAAATTCAGCCATGTCATTGTTTACATCTAGGCTGCAAGCCTTGTCTCTACTAATCTGGCTTTTGAATGTTATCAAATACTCTTGTCAAATCAGAAGACGTATTTTACACATCTGAGGTTTTTTTCTGTGCTAATAATTGAAGGGTTTTTTTACCTTGTGTGTTTTTCTTTCCCCTGTTTTCACATCATGGCATAAAAAATCATCACTATAAATTCTAAGAGTGCTAGTATGTATTGTTATAGAGTAGTTACACTCATTGTTTTCTAATTTAACAGTTGGGAAACAATGACTGGGTTTTATGGTTGTTGTCTCTATGCAAATTGCATGCCTCCACAGAATCATATCCTGGAATTATTTGAGTGGAGAGTGATAAGAGATGGTGAAAGGCTCTGAAAATTACATCTGACAGCCTCTTGGTAAAATAACTATGCTTTGTCTTTGAGTTTACCATCTGAGTAAGGACAGAAGATAAGAGAAATCTGATTTGAAAGAAAAGTGAAATCTGATTGGATGATCGCTAGCCAATTTTTCATATTATGGATTTACAAAATGAGATTATTCTGAATTCTTGATTAATAGCACACAAACTGAGTTGTTTTAGTATAAACTGCCGATCTAAATGAAAATACGTTTTATCACAACTCTAGAGGTTGTGAGTTATAAAAGCATTCTGGTTCTTGTCTAGAAGGTACCATACATTTTAGAGAATAGCTGCTGAAGCTTGTCTTTTTAGAAACTAGTGTGAGGATTGAATGAAAATACTCATACTTAGTGCTACAGTGTGAGTAAAATTGTAATTAAAATATAATTACTATAAAATACTAAATTATACCTTTGTAAGACCTTTAGACATTGAACTACTAATTTAATACATAAGTGATTAAGTATTCATTTTTGTGAGAAAATGGTCAAATTATGTATGAAGTTGTTGTCGACATAAGAAACTTCCAAATCTGTAGAGAATTTTTTGAGTCGATTTGAGCCAAACTGAGGACATAGGGCAGAGAGCAAGATCTCAAATGCCCTGGAAAATAACAGTTTGCAGTTTCTTTTATACATTTGAGATTAAGGAGGGAACATAAGGAAGATTACATGAAGATGGGAGAAAGCAAGGTGGGGATTGGCATTTCAAATTCTGTTAACCTAGATGCGCAGAAACAATGGACAGGGCTAGCTTAACGCAAAGATGAGCCTTTTACTGAAGAAGCTATAGGCCTGGGCTGTGACTACTTACCATGACCTGCTCAGTCAGCAATTTATGATCAGATCACTCTGTGAGAATACTTTATATAGAACGCCTTTTTTCATCCACATTGTGATTTTTTTTAGTCCATACTCTATTTTTCACCAAACAAGTTTGTTCACTAATATATACACTTAAAACAGCAAATAGCACATATATACTCAAAACATTTTTAGATCTATCTTAATGAAACAAAACAATAAAGCTTTTCCTTCTTGAAATGTTTTGCACTACAATAAAATAGTCTGGCACGACTGATAATAATGAACTCGCCCTCCTGCCTCATGCACTCTATTAGTACATGTCACTAAAACTCATTGTTTATGTTAAGAAAATAATCAGGTTTTGAACTAGTAAAATCTTCATTTTCTCACTTAGCCCCATCTCCTCATTTATAGTTCATACAGAACCAAAAACCTTAGCTTCTAGTAAAAAGTATTTATTAAAGTGTTATGTAAATGTTACATTTTAGGATGACCAACTTGTCCGGGTTTGGGGATTTCTCCATTTTAAAATTGAAAGTCCCACATCCTGGGAACTGCTTAGGCTCAGGCAAACCTGGATGGTTGATCATGCTAAAGTTCCAGTGTAGCTGCGGATTCTTGCATCCCTTGAAACTGCACATGAAATTTTGGAGGGAAAAAAAAAATCATATATATTCATTTCTCTAAGATGAGCGTTTATAGTTTCCATCAATGCCAAATGAACTGAGATCCCCCCAAATGTTAAGAACCACTACACCAAAGGAGGTAAATACCATTTGGAAAACTGATCATAAAAAGTAAAAAAATTAAATAAGAATATTTTGAAAAATAATATATTTGTGAAATATTAAATAAGGGAAACAATTAGTGATTATATTTTTTAATATTGATCGTTAGCCTTTGCTATAAATATGTAGCTCATGACTTGGCATGGTTCCTGAGGTTTAGAGAGACAAACTGAGGTTTGAATCCTGTCTCCAAACCAAACAGTTGAGCTTGATCAGGTTACTTAACATTTTTTGTGACTCACTTTCCTTATGTGTAAAATGGAGGACATATTACCTAATTTTTAATATAATCATAAAGGTTAGAGAAAATGTATGTGAAACCTCTAATTTACTGCATTGTGGTGTATAATAGGCCCTCTGTAAATGGTAACTATTATTAGTAATGGTTAGTGTGTGTGTTACATACTTAATGGTTTTATGATTAAACATGTCTCTTTTGGGATGTCTTACCATATTCTTACCTAAATCTGTGATGTTAAATCACTTCTAACAAAAACGAACAATTGGCATTATGAGAGTAAGCATTATTATTTTTTTTCATTGAAGATATATGGTTAGAGGATTTTGTAGTCTCTGACAGTGAAAGTGAAGAGTGATGCATATCAGTTTAAACTGATAAATGATAGTTTTAAAAATTTCTGAATCAAAAACTCTTTGTTCTAACTTTTTTTAGCCATATAGAGATTTCCGATTGTAAAGTGGCAAACTAATTAGTATACAGATAATTAAAAAGTAGTTTATTTCAGTCAGTACTAAAGTCCAAATAATTAGAACCCAGGGCTGAAAACATCAGGCCATGATAGAAATTATGCTGTCCAATTTTTTTAAATCACTGCAGTAATAAATAGCTCTGTAACATATAAGCTGGCATGTCAACTTGGTCAAATTTTTACGAGTTGAGAGAAGATATCATCTTCCCATATTCCAGTCCAGACTGATATAATGCTCTCAGAACTGCTCCACGGCCTGGCTGGCTACCTAATTGAAACTTCACCCTTGTATCCTTCTGACCTTTAGCTTGTTCCTAGCTATATTCCATCCACCATTACCCAAGTCAATGGCACATTTCCAGGTGATTTAGAAGTTATTTAGAGACGATCTTGACACTCTAAAATGTTTGATAGACATTTCAAGTCTCTCGGGAATTACGTTTGGCCATCTCTAAATGAATAACAGAGAGATTAGGTGAAATCCCCATGTAATAATCTGTGGCCATATTTTTTTAAGCAACATGTGCCTTTGGACTTTCTCTTCAATGTTTTATCCAGTTGATTTCGCTGCATTGAAAAATCACTATGAACACATTTTTTAAATAACCAAGCTGGCTCCATTTTTTTCTGCTAAATTACTCTGAATACAATCTGTGATTGCAAATTTGCCTTTGCTTCAATCTATTAGCTATTTTTGAAAGATGCATAACTTAATTGACAGATAAGTACAACCTTGTTCACTTAAATTCTTTATGAAAAATGTAAAAGATGCTTTGCCAGTCTGAATAGTTAATTGAATCTGACTGTACCAGGGTAAGATGCAAAAAGAGTATGTCTATGGCAACTCTATATGTCATAAAAATTTTAAAGGGTCTTTATTTAATGTGACTCCTTTTTAAATTCATTTAATAGAGAAAGTAAAACTGGATATATAATTAGAGTATAAGATTAAAGCATCATAATTGAAATAGAATAAAATGAAGAGGCTCGCACAATAATGATTGAACTTCAAATGAACACGCTTTTCCTTAAACATGAGCGAAGTCGCATAACTTGGATTTATTCACCATGATGTAATAATAATAGTATGTGGGTGACAAGTATAGTACTTCATAAAGGTAAAGTGCATCAGAGTGTACCAGGCTCTTTCCTATTCACTACTATATTTGAATCTCCAATTAGCCCTGGATATATGTTTGTCCATTTTCTAGACAAGGAAACTGACACTCAGAAAGTTTAAGTAATCTGTTCAGGATCACCTAATTAGTAAGTGATAAAGTCACACTTGCACCCAATTATTCTAACTTCAAGTCTAGTGTCCTTTTCCCTGTGCTCTTTCTTTGTGTAGTAGAGAGCAATGAGTTTGTGGGAAGAGCAGAATAGCCACACCGATCTTTACAATGTGTTTCAGAAGAATGCTTTGCTTCCTGGTACATCTGGTATAGCTGTTGTATTTCTCATTCATTTCATTCATTTGTCTGTTCTTTCAGAGTAAGGGGTCATTACATCTTAATGGCTTTGGCTTTGGTTTTTATATTCCTATGTCTATGCTTACTACGTTAGAGATAAATCATTATGGTTTTCCTCCCCAGCTTGACAAAAGATGCTTGGATAGTTCTCTGTTAAGAAAGTAAAATATGTGGAATAGATGTAGACAGATATATCTAAAAACCAGGCAGCAGAAACTAGATTTTTCAATCATACAAAAGTATTCTTTTAATTTTTTTCTCTTACCTTCTACAATCTTTATGGAAAATCAAATGAACGTTGATTTAATATGAAAGTTTTATAGTAATCCAATAATTATTGGCAATTTCATTGTAATATTTACTCTCCACTAAGCATCAACCTTGAAATGGCATCCATAGCTTTGGTTTAAATAAAACTCTTCTGTTGATGCAGTAAAAACTAGCAGTCACAAGATTGGGGATGCCAAGGTGAAAAATCTCCCCTAAGAATATTTTGTTGCACTCTGAACATGTTCAAGTTGAGGTTCAGGTTCAGGTGTATGTGTATATGTGTATGACACACACAGAAATCATATGTATTTGTAACTACATATTAAAATATACTTAAATGTGTCTGTTTATTCTGTGAATAAATGATTATTTCTTTCAATATTTAAATGGGATTTTAACGTGATAAAATGGCTTCATTATCCTTTCTAGACAATCTGCTAGCAGTACATTTCCAGCAACCTATCACTCCTCCCACCTTTTTGATATTACACCAAGATTTACTTCCCCCATTCTGTTGATGTAATTATCCTTGCATGATTTTGAGCAAGATTTCCTGGCAATGGAAATCCACAAAATTGTTGAAATGGCTTGAGCTCAAATGGTGCTTCTATTCAATTTCTTTACCTTTCAGCTTGAGCAGAGTTTTTGTGTCATAGAAAAATAGCAAGAGATAATATTATAGTAGAATGGACTTTTAGGGATGGATTTATTTTAAGTCAATATTGGCTCCAAGGGATCCAGGGATTTTAGCATTTTTCTTGGAAACCTTAACCCATGGCAAAACTTTTCTCAAATGATGATGAAATATCTAATTCTATTAAATTCTAATCATTCCATGGGCTACCTTGGAATAAAGTGCCTATGATTTTTTTTTTTTTCTGCTAAGAAACGGACTGTTCATTTATTGTTCATTTTCCCCAAATCAAAGAAACTGTTGTTCTTCAATTTAGATTGATGTTGACAAGGTCCTCTTCATAACAGCAGGTGTTAGTCTATAATTGATCATTACAGAATTATGTTTTGCTTGAAAGAAGTCAGGAAACAAGAAAAACATGTTCTTATTGTATACATTGACTTTGGTTGAAAAATCAAAAGAATGACATGAGAAGTAATATGTAAATTAGAATTTATCATTTTATTCAGCAATCAATATATTTAAAAAAAAACTAAAACCAACATGAACATCCCTGGGAAACTGCTCTTCTTGGGCTTAACTTGAAAATTACCCTTTTACCATTTCTTTAAATGTAGAAACTGAGAATAGAAGAGCAATATTAGAAACAAAATATAGCCGGATGACCTCTGAGGGAGTGATGAAAAACTGGAAGCTACAGAAAGCTTGATTGATAGTATCGACTACTCAATTGCAAATGCCTTGCTTTTTCAAGCAATGTATAAAGCAATTAGCACCAACTTTTTCATTAGTTTTCGTAAAATAATATTGCTTTTTAAACACCTATTAACAGAGATTGCCCAGATAACCTCAACTCTAAGAGGGCTATTATTGAGTAAAATAAAGTGTTACTGGCTTAAGGTAATAGGTATAAAACTTTGTATGTGTGGTACACATTCATATAATTATAAAGGAAATGGAGGTATAATAAGGCAAGGTTCAATTATACACTTGTATAATTTTTCCTTAAAGAAAAATACTTCACTAAAACAGATGATATTTAGCATAACCTTGCCAATTGTTTCAAAAATCCTTAAACATGCGAAAAATACTCAATCACCTCCCATACCTAAGAGCACCCATTTGGTTATTTTCTCTGCTCCTTCCTAAACATTTTTCTTGCTTGTATCACACAGCTGGATTTCCAACCTCCATGTCTGAAGTCCTATCAACAGTGTTGATCACGAAGACCATGAAGTGGCTCTGAATGTAAATGTTGCATAGAAACACAAGCATATTGTTAAGTTGCTACAGTATTCTGGGGTGAAGATCATTTTGAATGACACCACGTTTGTTCTTGAATTTATAAGTGAAATGAAATAGGGTTTTGTTAGATATCCACTTCTTACCTGTATAAAAGATTCTGTACATATTTCCGTGACAAAACCCAATATCTCCTGTACTGTCACTGCCAATGCACAGGTGTTCTCATTCCTGGCTGTTCATTAGAAACAGTTGGAAAACTTATTATAAATACTGCAGCCATCCATGACTTTACTTTATCCCAGATCAATTAATCAGTACTTTGGCCTTGCCATCTACTAGACAGGCCTTCTCAAACTCTAGAACACACACACAAAAAATTCCCTAGAATGCTTATAGTACAATTCAGATTCCAGGGCCTCATTCTATAGGATTCCCTTTTGATAGGTCCTTATATAAAGTCATGATATCATTGAGAAACACTACTGTAAGAATTCATTATCCTCTCATTCTTGGCTTTGGAACCTTTATTGCAATTATAATTGGCTGTATTTGCTGGAATATCATATCTTTAACAATATCCAAAGTAATTTCAGTCAGTGGCAATTTTTACTGGTAATGCTGTTTTCATTTATTCAATATGCAACATGACAACAACTAAAAATTACCATAGTTTATAATGATCGAAACAATATTATGGAATAGACCATTAACAGTTCAGTTCACTAAAGAATTAACATCATATCCCTGTTAAGACTGAAGTTAGTTCCCAATCACTCCTACAAAAAATAAAAGTCAATAGACAACAAAGTGTTCCCTTAATCGTATTCTCAGGAAATCATCTCTATGGTAATTATATTTGGAACCTCCTCTTCTTTTTCGTCCTGAATCTTTGTCACCAGTTCATCCTCTTTCATGTCCTATTTTGATGAATATCAGGATAGTCATTTATTTCTATCAAGGCTTTTATAATTATACAAAATATCCAAAGACTTCGTGTTGAAAATGGCCAAGTTTATATATTAAATAGTACAGAATTTTCAACAACCCTGTTTCTTTGTTTCTTGTTAATATTCTGAATTAGCTAATATACAAAATGATACACTTATAGAACCAAGTAGGTATGCTTGTTATTCATGCACACTCTGAAAAACTCTCACTGCAGGCACATATTGACCATGAATTGCTGCTTTCACTATATTTCATGTCTCTGCTCCACACATATTCTCTCTCTTCTGAAGTGGTTTAAGGATGACAAAGGTCCTTATGAGTTTTTGTTGGCCTGTGAATAACTGTTTATCTAAGGACTCCCTGAAAATAATTTCTACACTCATATAAAAACATTTTACTCTGTGATTTTTCATGTGTTGTATTATCAATTTTCTTTCTGGTTGTAGCAGGCAGGATTCATTGTTTTACATTTCACTCTCTAGCTATGGTACCCATGCCTGGATCGCTCCCAGTGGTAGAAAACCAAGGAAATCTCCAACACAGTCATTGGTGTTAATTTCAGTGGAACCTGGACTAACTTACACTTAACCATAAACTGTAACGGCAAATATATATATATATGCATCCTCATGCATGCTTTGCATATAAAATGCCTATACATACAACCTGGGACAAACTCAAGGTACAATGATGGTGTAAATAGCATCATTCATCCTCTTCAGCCCTTTTAGTGTGCTGCTTATTTCCTGAAGACCATAGGGAGATCCAGGAGCTGAGGCCTACATTACATCATTGGTACCAATTGCGTCCTATACCATTCTACTCTAGATTCCTAATATTAGCCGGTCTGCCACTGCCTGCATCCAACACTCTAAAACTTGTTTTAAGCTCTTTTTTTTTTTTCTTTAAAATTCTTTTGGCTATACAAGCCCATATAAAGTAAAATTTACTCATTTGAATTCATGAAATCATGTTAACATTCTCTTAGATAACAGTGAAAAATGCCCCTGCTCACTCATATAGTATTGCCCGCTTCCACTTAGTTTTTTTTTCTTTTTTTTTTAAATTGAGGTATAATTGACCTAAAACATTATATTAGTTTCAGATGCTTACATAATGATTCAATAATTGTATATATTGCAAAATGTTCGCCACAATTAATCTAGCTATCATCCATCACTAGACATAGTTACAAAATTCCTTCTTGTGATGAGAACTTTTAAGATCTACTCTCTTAAAACTTTCATATATGCAATACAGTATTATTAACTATAGTCACCATGGTGTACAGTATATCCCAATACTTATTTATTTTATAACTGGAAGTTTGTACCTTTTGCACTTACTTTTGATGTTTGAGGCAGATCCATCAAATGTATTGTCTAAACAGGATTGTGACTCTAAAGAATTTCATAAAATATTAGGTAACAGAAGGTAACAGAAGGAAATCTAACTTTGGGTGGTGAACACTCTGTGACATACTGTTGAATCGTACACTTGAAACTTACTTGATTTTATTAATCAATATGACCCCAATAATTTTTAATTAAAAAAAAAAAAAAAGATTTTCAGGCCAGGTAGAAGGGGTTAGGTGGCATTACCATTGCACATGAGTCGCTGGCATTATTATATATCTATCAGGTGGCAAGACGAGAATGGCTACCTCTTTCATATAAAACAGCCCTGGCCATTTATATAATCAAAGAAAACAGATAACTAAAATGCTTGCCAAGAAATAAAGTTATAAACAATGGGTATCTAGCACTTGTTGTAAGCCCGCTGGCATAGGAATTCCAAGCATATAACTGGCTTTCTTTATGCAATGAAATGCCAATTGTGAGCACAGCTCATAATCTCTGTTGCCAGTGGGCAGCACACACATATTTCCATCCTAATGTCCTAAATGATGCAGAAAAGTACTGTCTACCTCCTAAAGTGCTTCATATGTTAATAAATATACATAAATTGCTATAAATTACATTTAATTTTCCCTTAATAAATCAAATTGGTAGTTTTTCCTATCTTGTTAAAATATACCTATGTTTGAAAGTGAAAAACTAAACCAATAAAAAGTTTAATTTTTATTTTATGAGATATAGTAGTCCTCCTTTACCCACAAAGAATATGTTTCAGGACCCCCCAGTGTTTGCCTGAAACCACAGATTACGAAATGCTATATATACTATGTTTGTCCCTATACATACATACCTATGAAAAAGTAATTTATAAATTAGGCACAGAAAGAGATTAACAATAATAGCTCTTTATAAAATAGAACAATTAAAACAATATACTATAAAAGTTATGTAAATGTGGTCTCTCTCTCGCTTTTGCAATATCTGATAACTGATCTGATAACCGAAGTAGCAATTTAAGTGAGTAATGGGAGTAGTGTATATAGCATGGAGAGATGATTTCTTTCCCGGATGGGACATAGCAGGATGGCATGAAATTTTATTACACTACTCACAATGGTTTGCAATTTAAAACATGGAATTGTTTATTTCTGGAATTTTCTACCTAATATTTTTCTATCTCAGTTGTCCTCAAGTAACTGAAATGGCAGAAAGTGAAACCATGGATAAGAGGGGACTACTATAATTATGTTGTTTACATTCTACATCAATATTTAAAAGTTCTGAGTACTATAAGACAAATATTTATGATCACGTTTGACCATAAGGCATCATTTCTAAATAGATTTGAAATTTTTGTAGAATTATGCTCTAATGTAATCAGCTATAATAATTTTTTCAAGTGCTGTCTACAAAAATAACAATTGTTTTGATACAAACTTTGGAGACTATCAAGTGTGTAGGTAAACTCCAACTTGCCCTGTCGCCTCTTTTGCCAAAACTTCTCTGAACACCAAGCCTAATCTGACAAAAGAAATAGCTATTACCTCTTCTGCTGCATTTTATTACTTTCCCCATTGTAATACAATTAGTTCTCTACAAGCCTATCTTAGTCATCTATAACAAAATACCGTAGTGGCTTAAACAACAGACATTTATTTCTCATAGTCCTGATCAGATTTGGCTCCTGGAGAGCTCTCTCCCTGGTTTGCAGATGGCTGCCTTTTAAGTGTCTTCACAGGAGGAAGGGAGGGACAGGGCATCATTGCTTTGGTGTCCCTACTTTTAAAGACATTAATCCCATCAATACAACTCTACCCTCATGACCTCATCTAAACCTTATTACCTTCCACAGGCCCCACCTCCTAATACTATCATATTGAGGTTTAGGAGGACACAAATATTCAGTCCATAACAAAACCTGTATATGCCAACAAGCTGTGAGCTCCTAGGGAGTAGAAGCCTTTACTTATTAGATTTTCAGTTGCTACCGCTTAGCCTAGGGGTTGACAATTCGATACATTTTAAATTAATGCTGACAGCGAGCTGTACATTTTTTCCTAAACAAGAAAAGGGTTAAATAAATTAACTAAATAATTAACATCGATTAATGCAATTCTGTTTACATCTATTTACACCTATATGTATTTCGGTCTTATATATTGGATAGTAATATGATTTGACTAAACAGCTGACAATCTATAGTTTAATAAACTTTAATTGAAAGAATCTAATTACAGTCACATATCATATAATGAGGATTTTTTCAACAACGGACCACATATACGATGGTGGTCCCATAAGATTATAACGGGGCTGAAAAATTCCTACTGCCTAGTGACATTGTAGCTGTCATAACATCATAGCACAATGCAATGCTCATGTGTTTGTGGTGTTTGTGGTGATACTGGTGTAAACAAACCTACTGCACTGCCAGTCCTATAAAAATATAGCACATACAATTATGTATAGAACATTAGTACTTGATAACGATAATGAATGACTGTTACTGGTTTATGTATTTACTACAATTTTTATCATTATTTTAAAGTGCACTCTTTCTACTTGTAAAAAAAGTTTGCTGTAAAACAGTATGCCGTGTTACTCCAGCAGCAGCCACATATATGTTGTGTTTACTGCATTTTTTGAATGCATCATTTTCTCTTGTGTTTGATTTAGTTTCATGTTGTTTTGTGAAGTAACAGGCTCGTAGTCTCAGAGCAGTAAGCTATACCATAGAGCCTAGGCGCGTAGTAGGCTGTACCATCTAGGTTTAAGTATAGTCTATGATGTTTGAACAATCATGAAATCTTACAAGGACACATTTCTCAGAATATCCCTGTCATTAAGCAGCACATGAATGTATGTCATTATATATTTAGAGTTTCTTAGATAAAATAAAAGAAAGCGAAACAAAAGTGACAAGGAAAGGATTTCACTGTGTGATATAGTCTTCACGCTTTATTTATTTTTTTACCTCTTAGAAAGTCGCAATGATAAATGAAAATGTAGTTCTTTTTTGCTGTTAGAGGGAGTGGTATTTTTGCAACAGGGTTTAGTGCCCTTAGTTTGTAAGTTAGTAGAAAATATACCATGCCATGCATAAAAGATGTAATTAAATTCATTATATAGATAATGCTATATGAATAATGAATGGATTATTACATCAGAAAATCACCACTATGTTTTGCCCAAATCAGCAGGTTTTATTTCCA
>NW_006435781.1:225105-225314 GCF_000325575.1 Pteropus alecto
AATTACTTACCTACACTCATGCTTTATCTTGGTGACGTTATTCAATTAAAATGCCCACATAGAAAAAAAAAAAAAGAAAGTGTAGAATCTGCATTTCCATATGGGTTTAGAAAAATAGAGGGAATAAGTAGTAATGCATGCAGTTGACACTTTATGTTCAGAGGTGAAGTGGAAAGTGTGCGTGCGTGCGTGTGTGTGTGTGTGTGTGT
>NW_006435781.1:225333-229375 GCF_000325575.1 Pteropus alecto
TGTGTGTTTACTGTAATGGGTCATCTAGGACTTTAATTTTCAACTGTGTGCCCAAGCCCCAGCATAAAGATTCTGATTCTATTGCTCTGGAGTATGACATAGTCATAGGTAATATTTTATAGCTCCTCAGGTGATTTTAATGTATATTATAGGCAAAAAATGCCTCGGAGGGGACTGGGAATCTATTGTAACTATCAGCAGCTTATGGGAGCGATCTTGGTAATGCCTTTGATTATTCTACGAAAACACATTCTTCACATCAGCTGGGAAGAAAAACAGGGAATCCCAGATGTGGTACTCCCCTAAAACCCACTCTGCTAGTATTAGATTCTTTATAAACTGATCCTGGCTCCCATTCTAGGAAGAATTATAAGTTCTCTTGCTTTCTGCCCCAAGTAGATAACATTTTCAGGGATTTAGTCAATTTTTCTACTTACTTCTTTAGATTTTTTTCCAGATTGTATTGAAAATCATCCTAAAATGTATACATGTTTTATTGTCATTGTGACATTAGGTACTTTGTTATTTTCTACTTTCTAATTATTTTTTTCAAACATCATTGATTATTGCAGAGTATCGTAGACAAAAAGATTTGGCAGACTCTCTGGTAAGCAAAGTAGCTTTTTTACTGTATTATTAGCTTTCTTTTAATTCGATTCCTTTTCCAAAAATAAAGTACTAATAGTTTTTAAAACTCAAATTATTTGAAAACCAATATCAATTAAATTTTTTACTAGTGCTTATGCATGTATAGCTAACAGTAAGTGAGACAATTTAAATATGGTTATACTATTAAATAGGAACCTAGTGTGGGGGCAAAAAAAATAATTTTCTTTTTACCCTTCTAAGTTCTTCAGGCTGGTCCAATAATCAAATTGATATGAGACAGATTAACAGGAGAAAATAACCAAATTTCTTACGCATGTACATATGGGAGTTCCATAAGAATATGTATCCCAAAGACAAATCCAGCAGTTGAGGCTTACATGCCATTCTGGATTAAGGAGAGGGAGAGGCAGGGGTCTGAGACTTCAAAGGGAAAGTAGGCAATTCACAGGGAGATGAGAAAGAACAAACATATGGTAAACAAATTTTGTCAGGCAACCCAGAAGCAATGGAACTCAGAGGGGAGTCTAACAGACAGACTTTGCTTGGTTTCTCCTCGTCTGCCACATTTAGTTTATATTATGCTATGGTGATAGCTCCCTTACCTTAAGCAGGTTTTTCTATTTGAATTCCTTTTGGCAGGTGACGGGGAGGGCCAAAGTGTCTTTCTGAGTCTTCTATTTCTTTAAAAAAAGGCAGCTTAAGATAATATCCCAAAACCGTATTTTGGAGTAGCAAATTCTGTACCCCCTCACTAGATATAAGGATAAAGGAACTTGATGTGCAGTGTTCTCTTATGTTCATATGAAAACTTTATGTTTTAAGCAAGGATTCCAAAACTAGAGTCTTCATGGCACAGATGGCAGAATGATGCCATGATTTCCAATTTGCTCTTTAGTAGAGATATGTCATATGTTTATTGACGATTGCAAGTATATTGGCACATTAAAATTTCATATTTAGTATTTTAAAGTCTAATGTAAATTTGGTACAGAAGTTGCTACTTTAATGAAAATTGTGGAATAAACTCCTTAAATTCTAGTAAGAAACAAAAATTGTCCATTTATGCAATTACTGTAGATGGATGCTAGATGAGAGTTAAGTGCACAAAGTGATCTTAAAGATACACTTTCAGGAATAGAGGTGATTAAGAGTTCAATGATTATTCAATATCAAGTCAATTCCTTTCATTGTGCCATTTGAATTCTATTGCCAAAGATGATTATTTGTCAGGCAAAACACACTCCCAAAACTAGAGCCTCTGCGTTTTAATTTGTTCTTATTATAGGGAGGATTTTCCCACTTCTGGACTAAAACCAACCTCTGCTGCGAAAAATATTCTTTCGTCAAGACTGAAAATGCATATTACATTACCATTAATTTCTGTGGCCAGTAATGAAACTCTTGATAATATATATTGTCTTCTCTAAGTGTTTAGAGATCCATGTATGTTATTAGTATCCTACCTAAAATTGGATTTTTATATGGAGAAGAGACACATTAAAGTTTAGTGAATAATTATTGTTATATATTATTATTGACTAAACTTTGCCAAGTGAATAGGGCAATTTGTATTAAAGATGTCAGGGGGAAAAAAAAAGAGTTTTAAATAAGAGACACCTGGGAGTCTAAAGAGTCTACAGCTCTAAAACTATAACTGAAATTCTGCCCAAGGTTTGGTTGACACTTAACCATGGGCAAATATATACTATGATGTAAGGGTTTTCGTGAAAGCCCTCTGGAAATAACAGAGGAATGAATTTATAGCTATCATTTAACCGTGGCAAGCTTCTTGGAGACAAAGTGGTGCCAGCCACCTTTGATTTGTAATAAGCAGGTACAAAACTGCATCATGGGAAAATCTGCTTATATAGTCCTCCACTGCAGTCTCTGACTCTTGGTACCTCCTGTCTCTCCTCAAAACCACTGCAAAAGAAACATCTAGATTAAGTCACCTGGAAGAATATCAGAATATCAAGTACTCAACATGTATTAACCGAATAAACCGATAATATCCCTCCCATCTTTTGTTAATGTAGAACTGTACCACAGGTTCCTCATGCAATATAACAGGTTGAACCAGCTGTCCCCAAAGCTCATCACTTTGAATGTTAAAGATTAATTTTACACCATCTTAAAATCTGCACACTAATATCTGTGTCTAACAAGCAAAAAAATACATCCACTTTCAAATGTAAAGCCATGTAAGTTACTGAGTGTATATATATCTTTGTATCACAAACAAAATAACTTTCAACTTAGTAGGTTTTTCCCCGATAATTTTCTCTTGAATTTAAAAGAGAATGACATAAAAAGAGAAAATTTGTTTTTAAATTTCTGCCTTTGTAGCCATTTTAAATATTTAGAGCCAATATTGTCTTAAATGTGGAAGTTATATAAAATAGGCTAGACCAGAATGTCCAAAAGCATGTTTTAAAGAACATTGATCCCATAAAATGCTGAATGAAAAACAAATTGTTAGAATATGACAATTTTGGTTACTTCTTTGGAAAGTCACAACTAGAGCCTTAAAATTTCTGTAATGAAAAAGAATTCTGTTTTACTTGGTTTAACCCATTTTTTCCTAACTTTAAGTCACCAAGGTACTGGTTTTGTCAAGTAATATATGATAAATTTCTAAGGGACTGGAATTTTACGAAACTCATTTTTGTAAATAAATCACTAGAATATTCTAGGCCTTTATTAACTATATTAGTACTAGGATTGCATATTACTCTACTATTTGTTTTGAAAAAAAGTATAAAAGACTAACTGAAAACTAATCTTGGCTTGGTATTGTTAGCAGAAATTCTTGGTCATCAATCATGTAGAATAGATATTTCCACTTTCTTTTGAAAATTTATGCATTGATGAAATTTGATTTTGTTATAGAAACAGAATAAAGAATACATATGATTTTTAAAAATTCTTGTCACCTATAACCTGCCATCATGTAAAAATATAAATTTATAAGACTTTTCCCATTTTATAACATATCTTTAAAAACAAGAAAAAATATAAATAACATTATCCGTGGCGTTGGCTGTAGGAAATTTTTTATCCTCATCTATGCATTGTTGACAAAGAGAGAAAAGTAAGCTAGGAATTGAGCTTCTTCCTCTACCAGGTTACATGATTGAATCCTAGTCTGGGTATTGGCCAAAGAAATTTGAATAACAGTAGATTGAACAGAATGGTGATTTAATAGCTCTTTTAAAAGCAATACAAGGTAACCCATTTTAGTACCACCAACAGCCCAGGGACTTGTGACATCTTCAGTGGTCAGCTTCCATCCTCAAAAATCATCATGGACTCTTCAAACTTAGCAAAATAGTATTCACCAACTGAGCAAATCCTCTTTAACAGGTTTTCCTGGCAGCCACACCTAACAAATCTTGCTTATATTTCATTTGAGGTTAGAGTTTTATTATATATA
>NW_006435781.1:229500-238146 GCF_000325575.1 Pteropus alecto
TAAATTCATAACCCCAATGAAATATTTATATAAATAAATGAATGATTATTTTAGCTGAGAAAGTTTATAGTTTCAATAATGCGAATGTCTCTGAATAAAGGATAAAAGAATAGTGTACAATCAGTTGTCTCTGCCAATAGTGATGGAGTATCATGATGAACTAGGATATGGCGTGATTATTTAGTGGTAAAGTGATACATCTGGTGGGCATTCTCCAGGCATAAATAAGCTCATCCATGGGCAAGATCCAAGCAAAGCAAAGATTTTATAAGTAAGACCAAACAAGCACTAATTACAAAATAGAACACTGATAAATTGTACTTCATTAAAATTAAGAACACTGTTTATTAAAATACAGCATTAACAGTGAAAAGAAAGGCATGAACTAGGAAAAAAAAATATTCACAATACTTATCTGAAAAAGAATTTTTATCCTTAATCTATAATAAACTCTTGAATATCAAGAAAAAAATAGAGACAACCCATTTTTTAAAATGAGCAGAATAGAAGAACAGGCACTTTATGAAAGAGGGCATTCGATGGCCAAAGGGGATATAAATAGGTGCCTAACTTCATTAGTAATTAAGGAAATTGGATAAAATAACACAATGAAATACTATTGTAAATCCATCAGAATAGATAAAATAAGATGACAATAGCACATGTTAGGGAGAATGTGTGGATCACCTAGAACTCCCATATATTACTGGTTCAAGTGTCAATTAATATGTTTGGTGATATTGACCAAAGCTAAATTTGTGCCTTCCCTATGATCTAGGCATTCCTCTTGTATGTGTATATCCAAGAGAAATTATCTCATATGTCCACCCAAATAACATGTACAAGATAAACAGCAACATTTTGCTTAATAGCAAAACCTGAGACAACTTAAAATCTCTCCAAATTAAAATAGATACATAAAATGCAGTATATTGACAAAATGGAATTATACAAAATAATAAACAAAAAATGTACTGCTACTTTTAAGAACATGAATGAATTTCATAGATATAATGTTAAGTAGAAGGTAGAATATTTACTGTATGATTTCGTTTAAAGGAAGTTGAAGAAGTGGCCCAAATTATCTGTAATGATAGAGGTTAGAACAGAGACTGCTTCCAGAGAGAGTGGTGAGGACCTAGAATTAACTAGGAAGAAGCATGAGGAAGCCTTGTGGAGTTCTGTGAGTATTCAGAGCTCTTTCCTCTTCTTACATTTTTATGGAAATGTATAGAATTTTATTTCACCTAGTTTTATAAGCACACATTCAATCTTCATACAATTTTCCTACTAAGTATACATTCAGCCTCTGCTAAAATACCTCTTGTGATAGAAAATATAACTTTTTTTATATCCTTCCCTTTGCCTAACCCAAGCTCCTGAAAAAAAAAAAAAGATTAATATTTGTTATCTAGTCAAGTTTTAAAAGAGAACCAGGTTTTTAACCAATACCCAGTACACAGGTTATCTAACCTAATCCACCACCAGCTGTGGATGTGGCTTTGACCAGGTGTTTTCTAAAGAACACTGGCCGGCAAAAAGGAAAAAGAGGGGAGGGTTATTTTATGTATTTTAAAATGATCATGTGATTTTGAATTTTGCAGTTTCTAAACAATATAATCTGGCATTTATCTATTCTGAATAAAATTCCTTATGTTTTATACTGTATATATATGAAATTCCTCAGAATCCTATTGTTAAAAATGTCACTGAGCTGTGAAAAAAAATTATCTTGAATTTGATCAATATGTGCTTACACATATGCTATGAACTGTCATTGCTCTGAGCCTTCAGTGGATGTTTTATGAGCCACATGGGCCATGAGCTTACTAATTATAACAGAGACAAAGAAAGAAGATATCTCAGTACATTAATGTCCACAACTATAGAGGGCATGGTTCAGAAACACTCATTGTCAGAAACTCCACATTAGGATCTAGAAATGATAAAGAAGTCCATTCCAGCATGCCGTAAAAGAGAGATTTTGGCATAAAATCTTAAGTACTAATTAATTTCATAGCAAATATGCAAGAAAAAAGTTTGAATGTATAAATGATTACTGTAGCAGAGTTTGTTTAAGGAATGGATGGATGGACAAATGGATGGATGGATGGATGGATGGATGGATGGATGGATGGATGGATGGATGGACGGACGGATGGACGGACGGATGAAGCAAAAGAAAGTGCAGAGGACAAATAATCAAGCAGGAAGTTGGAGAAATGGGGTTGTTGTGCTGATGGAATAAAGGAAGAAGAGGTATTGAGGGAGGAATCTAGCTAATGCGCAAATACCATCATTCCTTGGGAGTATGAGGGAGGAAAAAACTTTACTCTCTAGATTCTTTCAGCTGATCTAATAAATCACATAGACATGAGACAGATTAGCAAGAGAAACTGACCAAATTGAATCACATACATACGTATGGGAATCCCACATATACAAGAGTTTCTAAGACAGAAAGGGAAAATAAGGTATATGTGTCATTCTGAGCTATGGGTCACTTTGGGTCTTCAGAGGGGAGGAAGTCATTGCAGGACAATAAGAAGAACAGATGTCCAGTAATCAGAAGTTTGCCCTGCTCTGTGTGTGTATGTATGTATATTTATCATAGATATATATATATATAAAGGTTATCTCTGATAATCCTTTATTATAGGCAAAGTCCCTAATTCAAATTCTTCTAGGTAGTTAAGGTAGCAGCGGGGTAGAGAGGCAGAAGTTTCTCTTGAGTCTGCAAGGTCTTGCTTGCTTTTAGTTCAAAATAATCTGCTTACCATCAGGCATATTTTAGAGTGACTCATTCTGAACCCCTAAAGGAAGAGTTGAGCCTTCTCTATGCTTCTGCCAAGAAAATATATCCCCAGCTCAATTTCCAAGGCCTCACCCACTGTCATGGGATTGTAGAGAGTTGTGTAGGCCTCTCCCCATTGGGAACTGCATCTCTGATATCAAGGCCTTTCCTGCTGGTATTCCCCTGATGATACATCTTCTCCTGCCACATTGCCTACTAAACAGTATACTCATGGTCTCTTCAAATGTACAACTAATCATTACTAAGCACTGAGGAAGTTTAGGGTTGTCAGCTAGACTGGTTCACTGCCATTAATCACTCATTCTCTATCCAAGAGCTAGAGAATCAAATATGCTCTCATTATATCTAAGGTAATGATGACCGCAATATCTGAGCATATGTCTCAAATATGTTCACATTACATCTGATAGTCTCTGGGGATCCCTTTGGATACTTCCTTCTCAATCCTGCTCATTACGACTTGTCTGTTTTCCATTTCAACCCTGTGAGTGGTACTGTAAGAAGTTCTCCAGGTGATTTCAATGTAGTCTAAAGGTTGAGAGAAATTATACTAAGCAATATACTCATTATCTCTTGTTCTTCTCAATAAATCTATACAAGAACTATTGGTAATACTCTGCTTTACAAAAAAGGAAACTGAAGCTTTAAGAGACCCAGTATTTTGTTCAATGTCACTCAGCTAGTGTATGGAGGAGCTGGGACTAGAACCCAGATTTGTCAGACTATAAACCCTGTGTTTTAGCCACTCCTCTAGAGCATGTAAATGAAAATTCATTAATTTGAATGAATATTTGTAATAGCCAAACTGCAAGCCCTAAAACATAATTCCTATTGCTAAAGCATTACTTTTAAAGGAGAAAATATCACCCCACCTTAATGATTGGAAAATAAAAGGCCTAAAATACAAATGCCCAGTTGAGAGAGTCCTTTAATTTTTTTTCTTACATTCAGGCATTTGGGTTGGATTTAGATTAATGTATCCACTGAAGTACAGTGTTTCCTAAAGTAATAAATAGAGTACTCTGTTATTGGCTCTTATTCCTTACCAAACTTATTTTCCATACTTTAAGCTAAACTTCTCAGAAAATTCCATATTCGCTTTTATCTACTTCCTCACCTCACACAGCTGTCTCAACCTTAGATAATCTGGCTTCTGCCACATCTTACAACTGAAATGGATTTGCCAAGGTCCATATCACATTTTGCCTCATCTCACCACTCTATAACATTGATCGTTGATCAGTCACTCCTATTGGAACCCTCTTCTCCCTAGGGTTCTGGAATATTCTGCTATTCTAGTTTTCCTCCTAGGTTTCTCCACTGCCTTCATTATTTTCTTAGAGTGCTCCTCTCATTTTGTGAATCTTTTCTTGTTGAGTTTCAACCTTAATTCTCAATAAACATACTTTTCTTGATGTCATCCAAACCTATAGCAATAATAATTCTTAACGATGACACTCAAATCTTTATCTCCAACTAAAATCTTTCTCTTGAGCTATAGATCTATGTCCCTTGCCAATCAGTTATACCCAGTAATGTCACATACTTACTTCAAAATTAGTATGCTCAAACTCAGCTATCATTCAAATAATGTTTCTCCCACCATCTTTTGCTAATTGAAAGGCAACATGGTCTATTCAATTCCTCAGCTTTTCCAGCATCATCCTTCTCTCTACCTTACTGTTTTGACACCTTGGTTTAAGCCACCATCAGTTCCTGCCTGAATAATTGCAATTGCCTTAAAAGTAGTTATCAAATTCCTACACTTACAATTCAGTTTTCCATACTACAGCTAGGGTACTCTCTAGAATGCATCATCTGATTATGTCACTTACCCACTAGAATACCTTCTGTGATTTCCTCAAGATAAATTTAATAACTAGTTGACTTAATTCAATATTTTTCTTCATCTAACTGATTTATCATTATTTTCATATTCCTTGTTAGTGAAGGCTTAAATTTCAAGAATAAATTGACTTTATGTTTGTTTAAACTTGGCAACTTCCTTTAGCTGATAATCACCATTTAAGTAGTTTGCAAAATAACCCAGAGGAGCAGAGTCTGTTGTGAACCGTGGACATGACATAACAGTTTTTATTGTTAGACCAGCACTTTTCCTCAAGGACCGTAAATATTTATATTATATATAAATTACTGATTTTCTAAAAGGCCAACTCAAAGATTATTTAATTTTCTATGGGAATGCATCTTTGTTTAACTTAGTATTTACGATTGATTAGGGCTCAGATTCTGGGAAAGTTTATGTGAATTTATAGGTTTTTGTGCAGTGGAGAGACAAATAATTGTTTTTCTAGTAGAAAAAATATAATCAAAGAATATTATTTTATTACTCTTTAGAATATTAACCAGTTTTATATCTAATTTAATAATCTTTTTCCAATATACAGACAGTCCTGACATAATGATGGTTTAACTTAAATTTTTTTGACTTTACAATGATATGAAAGTGATGTGAATTCAGTAAAAATTGTACTTCAAATTTTGAATTTTGATTTTTTTCCTGGGCTAGCAATATGCTCTCACATGGGCAATGGCACAAGTTTGCAACTCCTAGTCAGCCACACAATCACAAGGGTACATAACAGATACTCTACAATGTATCCATTGTTAGATGATTTTGTCTAACTGTAAGCTGTAATGGAAGTGTTGCAAGCATGCTTAAGGTAGACTAGGCTAAGCTGTGATGTTTGCTAGGTTAAGTGTATTGAATTTATTTCAATTTATAATATTTTCAATTCACAGTGGGTTTATCGGATATAACCCCATTATAAGTCAAAGAGCATCTGTACTTTCTGTGATTATATGTGTTCAGTCCCTTGAACTCTCCTTTAACTCAGTTTTAATTCTCTGTCAGTTTCATCATTAGTTAGTTAAATAAATATTTTTGTCTTCTCAGGATGTATTTATAAGAGAAGAATAAACTTACTTCAGTGTGATTTAAACTATGTAAGAAACACTGAGCTTAGCATTAGTAGTTATTTCTAGTGAGAAAAAAAAATATTCCATGGTCAAATATGTTTGGAAAAAAATTGCAGGTTATATACCCCTTTGAGATATTAACAATAGCCACTCAAACGGGGAAGGTTCTGAAAAATTTGGAGATGAAGTATGGTAACCTATTTGCTTTGTTTAACATTTCTGTATTATTTTTATTAATAATGTTTTAGGGAAAACAATTTGGAAATATTGGTTCACTTGTAACTTTAGAGGACAATGTTCTAAACTATAATTTTCCTATTTGAAATGGTTAAAACAATTTCTATTTTGAATTAAAATTTATTTCCACTAATTTTTTTTTGCTTTAAAATAAGATAAAATTATGGACCTCCAAATACACATTTTAGAAAAGCCCTCCCATGACTACAGGAAATATCTAACTTCTTGACAGTATAGTCGCATAGGTAGAAGAGCTTTAAAGTGTATTTAAAACAGAAAACACTTTATTTTCCATATAGAGTATGTTAAAATAATCACAATCATGTGATTTAGTTCATGTGATTTAGAAGAGAACATTTAGTTCTCTTCTAAATAAGTCAATTGAGATGGTGAAGGATCCAAAGATACCTGCATAAAATGGGCTATTACCTAGTTTTTAACAGGAGTCATATGCAAATGAAAACATTAGTGAGCAATTAAATACTTAAAGGGTGCATTACTAACATTAAAGGCTTGGATGTTTTTCTGGAATATTTAAGGTATTCAAACAAGTTTTTTGCTTTTGACTTTTGAATTAGTTTGTATTAGAAAATGGTGCTGAGGGAGTCTAGTAGTGTGGGTAGACTTGACATCTATACCTATCTCAATTTTGCTTATGAGAAAAAAGAATTCCTAAAGAATATTCTATTATGACTTCCTTTCCACTTTTAGACTTCTAAATGATTACATGGATGGCTACACAAAAACTAATAAAAACATATTAATTTTATCTTGTTGTGAATGCTAAAATTCTTTAGTCTGATATTTCCTCCTTCCTCATAATTATGTCTTGTTTTTGCTGGCTTAATAGTTTTTTATACTAATCAAGGTTTGTCAAGGGGATGTGGGCTGAATTGCCCTGTTAGAATTGCCCTGTTAGAGATCGATTTGCTTCCAGTCCCTATAATCTGTCCCCTTGAAGGCTAGAGATCGAAATCATTAGGACACTGCTGTTGCCTTTGATCTCTGCTCAAAGATGATAAGAGATTGATTCATTGATAGTCATTGACCTTGGATGGCTCAAAACGAAGTAGTGATGATGCAAAATCAAATGCACAGTTTGCAGAATATTTGATGTCAGTTATTCTGTGTGCATTCTTTTCAGCCTTATTTGCTCTTTCCTTTTTTTTTTTTTTTTTTTTTTTGGTTTTTTAATAAACATACACCACCCCAGCCCCACCCTCATCCTTACCACATACTTACAGCTATCCTACCACCTAGGGCGCTTAAGAACTTTTTAATTTCCTGAATTAATAACTTGTAAGTGGCTAAACATTTTGAAAAAGTAAGGTAATGTAGAGGATTTATTGCATGTGTTTCACATGAAAAGAGTTGTTTTTATTAGCAAATATCTATTTTTATCAAAAGTTGGCCTCAAATCACTAGTTATTAGGCAAATATAACAGACATTTGATAGAATGAACGTTCAATCTCTTCTATAGCTTTAAGAAATGCTATCAGTGCTAAAAACAAACAACAACAACAAAAAACCACTAAACCAGCCATATAAGAAAGTGAAAGTCTCTTAAACGAGAAAGCCACTTTTTTTTTTGAAATGCCGCCTTCGATTTATTAAAAATGTTAAAAACATCTAAGCTTCTTTTGAGTATTAGTATTCTGTTCCACTGATATTTTTTACCAGTCAAATTCTGGCACTAAGCAGTTCTGATTTCTTGAGCTTAATTTCTTTTATAACAATTG
This sequence comes from Pteropus alecto, assembly GCF_000325575.1. Lineage (NCBI taxonomy): Eukaryota > Metazoa > Chordata > Mammalia > Chiroptera > Pteropodidae > Pteropus > Pteropus alecto. The sequence goes on from NW_006435781.1 coordinate 237,233, forward strand.
AATATTTATTTTTTCCAGTTTTATTAAAAAATTGACATACATCACTATATAATTTAGAGTGTATAGTATGATGGTTTGATTTACATATATTGTGAAATGATTACGATAATAGGTTTAGCCAACATCTATCTTCTCATATAAATACAATAAAAAGAAAAGAAAGAAGAAAAGAAAAAAATTCTTCTTTAGATGAAAAGTCAAGATTTACTCTTAACTTACCTATATTTCACACTGCAGCGTTAGCTACAGTCATCGTGTTGTACATTACATCCCTAGTATTTATTTATCTTATAACTGAGAGTTTGTATCTTTTGACCCCCTTCCTCCATTTTCCCCTCCTTCACCCCTCAGCCTGCCTCTGGTAACCACAAGTCTGATCTCTTTTTCTGTGACTTGAGGGTTTTTTTTTTAGATTCCACATATGTGAGATCATACAATGTTTGTCTTTCTCTGTCTAAATTATTTTGCGTAGTATAATGCCTTCAGAGTCCATCCAAGTTGTTGCAAAGGATAGGATTTTCTCATTTTTTATGGCTGAAAAACATTACATTATATATGTATGTATATGTGTTTATATGTGTATGTATGTGTGTATGTATCTTGCAACTTCTTTATCCATTTGATGCAGGACAGGGCGAATTCTTCTCCTCCCCCATTGGGGATTCAAGTCTTATGGCGGAGTCGGTTAGAGAGAGATAGAGAAGGAGAAAGGGAGGAAGAGTCAGTGAGGGTCCTGACTGCATGCAAGAAAGAATTCAAATACATACCAGAGTTAGAGTCAAAAGGAAAGTTTATTAGAGAAAGAATAATGCTACATAGACAAAGCATGTTTCCTCTCAGGGGCAGAGATGGAGAGAGACCCCGAATGTTCAAGGAATTCAGCTTAAATCTGTTTTTCTTTCCAGGGAGGGGTA
>NW_006435781.1:238214-244965 GCF_000325575.1 Pteropus alecto
GATCCCCTGTCATCTGGCCCTATGCTGATGACAGGTTCCTGTGTCTAGCAGCATGTAGCAGGCTCTGAATGCAACTTAGTTTATTATTTAGTTCTCATGCCTCTTCCCTATTTCACATTTATCTGTTGATGGACACAGGTTGTTTCCGTGTCTTGGCTATTGTAAATACTACTGCTGTGGACATGAGGGTCAGATATCTTTTCGAGTTAGTTCTTTTTCATTTTCTTTATATAAATACCCAGAAGTGGAATTGCTGGATTATACTGTAGTTCCATTTTTAATTTTTTGAAAATCCTCCAGAGTGGCTGTACTAATTTATAGTCCCACCAACAGTGCACACGGGTTCCCTTTTCTCTACATCCACACTGGTATTTGTTATCTCTTGTCTTTTTGTTGATGGCCATTATAACAGGTTTAAGGTGATATCTCATGTGGTTTTAATTCACATTTCCCTAATGACTATAGTGATGTTGAGCATCTTTTCATATGTCTGTTGGCCATCTGTATGTCTTCTTTAAAAAAATGTCTATTCAGGTCCTTTGTCCATTTTTTTAATTGGGTTATTTATTTTTTTGCTGTTGAGTTGTATGAGTTCTTTATATAGTTTGGATATATTTTTCCCATTCCATAGGTTGTATTTTCACTTACTGATTTCTTTTGTTGTGCAGAAGCTTTTTAGTTTGATGAAGTCTCAATTGTTTATTTTTTATTTGTTGCTTGTGCTTTAGGTGTCATATCCAAAAAATAATTACTAGGACCCACGTCCGGGAGCTTTATTTCTATGTTTTTTTTCTAGGAGTTTTATAGTTTCAAGTCTTACATTTAAGACTTTAATCCATTTCGAATTATTTTTGTGAGCGGTGTAAGATATGAATCCAATGTCATTCTTTTACATGTGAATATCCAGTTGTCACAGCACCATTTATTTAAGAGACTGTCTTTTCTCTATTGAATATTCTTGGCGTCCTTGTCGAATACTGGTGCAGAAATGTTGCGATTTCAGACCTGTGAGAAACCAAGCACCACTCGGAGAGTTAGAGAACTCAGATTTATTATGCTGGCGGTCCCAGAAGAGCTAGCGCTCTGAAGATCTGGGCACTGAGCTCAGAGGCAATTTTGCTTTTATAGGCCTTAGTTGGCATGGGCTGATTGGTTAATTTGTCCTCAGACAGTTACAGACCATGGGAGTTGCTATGGCCTACGGGCAGTTACAGAGCATGAGATTTTCAGACAGGAACTTAGGCAATACATCGGTTATCTAGACAGAACAATTAAAGAGGAGGGTGAGTCTTCAGTTGATCTTGAGATCACTCTGCCCTTTGGCCTATGCAGCAAGCATGTCCACAGAAGCAGAATAAAGAGCTGATTACAAGGTTAGCCATTTGAGTGGAAAATTCCTCTTCAATACGAGTAGATCTTATGTACTTGGGTTTAATTCTGGACTCTTGATTCTGTTCCATTGGTCTATTTGTCTCTTTTTATGCCAGTACCATGCCGTATTGATGACTATAGCTTTATAATATAGCTTGAAATCAGGAAATGTGAGGCCTCCTACTTTGTTCTTGAAAGCCACTTTTAAATACATACTTTACTATCTTATTTTAGTTTCTACTTTAAAAGGTGAAGAAGACATATTTTAAAGATAAATATATTTGTAAATATTTCAAGGTCACTTAATTGGACCAATTTGAGAACTGAGCCTATCGAATTGAATTAGCATATTTGGTTAAAGAAAAAATGGGAGTAAGAAAGGATTGGTTTAGTTGAAAAGTTTAAGTGAATTTAATAGAAGCATCCAAGTTCATGGTTACCCTGCTGCTTTATATTAATATTGACAATTATGAAAATATATATTTTTTAGTTTTCAAAAAATATTGTAGATGGTGAGCAGGTAATTATAGCCTTTTAAAATTCATTATGATATTTCAGAATGGCCCGTTCCTGCTTGTTCTCTAGAGGGAGGTGGCCTAATTTAGGCACGTTTAATATTTAGAGCAAAAGGAAACAATCTATAAAGAGAATGACAGGCACCTTAAACCAGCCCTATCTTTCATTTTTACATTTCCCTTTCATTATCTTTTCCTTTTATATTTCCAGAGTCTTGAATTTAATATTGCCTCTCTTTTCCCCATTTTTGACTTTTATAAATCTAAACATTTCCACCATTAATACTGTAGTCTGAGGAAGTGGCAAATTCTTAATTTTAGGGGTAGTATACTTCATATCTGGGGAAAAATAGAGACTTCTGAGAAACTGAAGTAGATTTTAGGTGAGAAGTGTGTGAGAGTAATTGACTGTATATGATGGCGGTAATGGGGGGACACAGTTCTAAGTAAATTACAGGATGATAACGAGACAAAGAGATAATGTAGAGTTTCCATTTTCAGCGAAGTTTCTATACTAGTTTTGAAGTATCACAACAAAAACAAATCCTCGAAAATTGTTGTAGAAATCTTTTTAATGTTCAGGCTGAGCAGACAGTGCCTACGTTTCTGAAGTTTCATTTGGCAGGCTTGATGCAATAAACTCAATGGAACACAATTCAAGTCTTCCTTTGACAAAAAGTCCAAGTCTACTCAATTGAGTCCATAGAAGATTAAGTGAAAAAGTCACCCTTAAAGGATCAGAGGAATAGAACACAAGTTAAGATACAGTTTGAATGTCCAGTGATTAGAATTACCACAGCCTTAAATCGCGTCATTGTGCATTTTTCCTTTCATGCTCTGTCAATACTTTTTGTCCAGCCCCTTCCTCCCTTTTCCTTATCATCCTAAGAGTGTGGTAGTTGTTTTCCCTGGAGTTGTTTGCCAACTCCCATTTATTTTTCAAGTTTTCCTTTCTCGAAACAACCTTGTGTTGAATTCTGCTGTGCTGTAATGCTGTAAATTTGTAAAACATCATTATCTCACAGTTACTACTTTGTGAAGGTTCTAGGAGCATAATTTTCCTTCAGTTTTGCCAACACTGCTTTCCAGCCGATATAAATATAAAGACATATAACTGAGGACATAAAACTAGGCTTTTGTTTGCCTGAACCATCAAAAGAATAAACATAAAAAATGTTAATCTATATGTGTGTGTGTGTGTGTGTGTGTATAAATAATCTACATCTGTATATATTCACAACTATATAAAATTGAATTATTCTTCTAAAGAGTTCCGTGTTTTGTGACAAAAATACTATATGCATATGCATTTGGTTTATACAAGCATTTCTAATTCTATAAACTTTTATAGACCTTGGGTGATATAAAATAGTTATCTCAAATCACTTTTGGAAGAAAGTAAATTTTAAATTTTGAAAATAATAAACAAACTAGGAACACTTTTCAAAACCAATCCCATATAACTTCGTAAAAATGTCCTAAATTATTTTTGGAATGGGATCCATAGAGAATTGCAGGTTTCATTTCTTGTACACTTTTATTCACTGCCAGTAACTTGGAGATGCTAGGAATGTAGGAGAAGCAGATAATTCTGAGGGCATTTTTCAGGAAAGCAGTGTTGTACTGGCTTTCATTTATTTTTTCTTTTACATTTATTTATTTGAGTATCTTGTTTTAAAGATTTTAGTAATAATCATTTCCTAGTAATTGATTTTTAAATATACAGTACTAATAAGAAAAATAATGTATTCATTACCTTTTCAGAAAATAGTTATTTTAAAAGAAGATCTATACTAATAAAATGTGATTTTTAAAGTTGTAATATACTGTCAAGCCTGAAAATGTAAAACTAGGTGTGGATAAACTTTTTTTAAAATTACCAGTAGTACAAACAGATTTTACTGCCCATCATTTGCAGGGCTGGAGGCGTTGCCGTATTTAAATGTATGACCTGTTTTAAGTATTTGGGTCAAAGAGAAGGGAGCCACCAATGTTTAAAGTAGCACAAACAGAAGAAGGAAAGTGCAGTAAAGTTAAAAAGAAAAAAAAAAGTCAGGTATATCGACAATGTTCCATTCAGACAGTGAGTGTTATTTTGCAACAGTTATTTACTCTCCTGTCATTAAATCTAAGATCAGTGACTAGTCAGCACAAGTTACTGGCCTAATAATGGAGTTGGAGAAGCATGGGTTTAAACTTGTGCCCATTTCTGGCCAAGTAGCTGTATGACCTAGGGCAGTCACTTAACCTCGCTAAGCTTTGATTTCTCATCTATACAGTGGAGTCAATAGAAATGCCTAGGGATTGTTACAAGAATTAAAAGTGTTAATCTATTTAAAGTATTTATAAGGGGGCACATAGTAAGTATACAAATTATATACACTATTACCATTACCTTGACAAGCTATTCATCTTATCTCTGCATTTCTTCATATGTAATGTGGATAAATATGAAGATTAAATTTAAAAAGTGCATGAAAAATTTAGCTCAGTATCTAGCAATGTATAGATACGCAGTATAATTAAACACTCTCTCCTCATTTTTGCTTTCTACAATTGAGCTGAATGCTATATGAGATATAAAAAGATACCTACTATTTGCTCAGCCCTCTGCTATGCAGTAAAGAAATACATCTTTTTTATTTGTTCATTATTTTATCCAATGTAAAATTTATTGAACACCAACTAGGTGTCAGGAAGTGTATGGGCAAGTAGAGGAAAGAGCATAGAAATATACAATCAGGAGAAATTTTTTTTAGTCCTCAATCAACCACTTAATTTTATCCTGGGCAATAAATTGGTAGGATCCAACCACTTTAAGCCTCGGTTTTATTATTTCTAAATGTTGGTAGTACTAATAGTTGTTATAAGATTCAAAACCTATTCTGAACTATAGTATCTTGTGCAGACAGTCAAAACCATTAATTATTTTGGGAGGCACATTTGCATTCCTCACAGTAAAACTTTGGGAATTATGCCTTTGTACTGGGTGACATGTCTGATGTCTGTAGTGGCTAAAAATTTCAACATCACACAGATTTAAGTGGGCCAAAAACGCTACTTTATTATTTTTTCTATAACTGAATTAAATTTCTACCCTGTACCCTCTTTTATTTTAATTTAGCCGGTTTCTTAATACAGAAGACCCCCCCTTATCCTCAGTTTTGCTTTCCAACTACCTGCAATCGACTGCAGTCTGAAAATATTACATGGAAAAATTCCAGAAATGAACAATTTGTAAGTTTTAAATTGTATGCCTTTCTAAGTAGCGTGCTAAAGTCTCATCCTCCAGCTCCCTTCTGCCACGGATGTGACTCATCCCTTTGTCCAGCGTATCTGTACTCTATATGCTACACCCATTAGTACCATAGTAGCTGTGTTAGCTATCAAATCAGTTATCAGAGGGAGAAAGAGACCACATGCATATAACTTTTATTACAGTATATTGTTATAATTGTTCTATTTTATTATTAGTTCTTGTTAATCTCTTACTATGCCCAATTCATAAATTCAACTTTATCATATATATGTGTGTATTGGAAAAAACATAGTATTGAGAGGGTTTAGTACTATCTGAGGTTGCAGTCATCCACTGGAGGGTCTTGAAACCTATCCCCTATGAATAAGGGGGACAAATATATGCTTTTCTCAGGAAATCTTAATAAAATTCAGTGACTTAAGATTTTCCAGTCACACCCAGGATTTGCCAAGATGCTTCCTCCACTCCAGGTTGGCGGCACTCCAAGGCTATTACTTGGCTTCTAAGGCTGGCTTCTGGTCCTGGGTCAGGGACATGCAGAGATGTGACATCTAGTTTGGTCCTTTGGGTGGCTGACATTTTTATGAGGCCATCTGCTGAGTTGGACCAGCATCTGTATTCCTCCCTAGCTGAGATGCCCATTCTGCCTTCCTGGCCCTGGGATCCCTCTGTCCTGGTAAGACTACCAGTTACTCCCCTTAATTTCCATGATCTTCTCAAGTCCCAATATATGTTAGCAGTTCATCATACACCTGTTGAGATATTCTGACCTCTGCGAGACTACTTACATGTCCAGCCTCTTTGCTCAGGCACTATTGCGAAACAGCTCAGGTGCCTGTCTCTACTCTCAGACTTCCACTCTTTAAGAAGACGTTATCATCTTTCTTTTCTCTTTAAATAAATTTGAAAGAGTATGTTGTTGTGGAGGGGGGCGTTGGGGGGGAGTTCAAAGCTTCCAGCTCTCACTTATCTATAGCTCTCTCTTCATCTTGGTAGGCAGTCAGAGCTGGTGAAATCTTGCCAGAGTCATGCTTTACTTATACTCAAAAAAATATTTACTTCTGTTATTGGTATCAAGAATTAGTTTTACTCGAATGCTCTGAATTTCTGAACAACTCTAAGGTAGTGGAGACCCAAGACCTACTTGACCTGCCAAGGATGGAATTTAAGACCATGAGTATAGTTTTAGGAAATACTGTGTGTGTGTGTGTGTGTGTGTGTGTGTAGTTCTGATGAAGGGACTGTTAGGGAGGTGGAGATGTTAATTAACACTATGATTCCTTCACATGTGCATTGTGATTACCTGCAACTAGTAAAACCATTTTGACACTTCAGGTTTCCCATCTGTATAAGGGAAACAGAATATCTAATTTACAATCTATTTGTGAGGATTAAGTACTGCATATAATACATCCTTAACAAATCTGAGTTCCCTTCCTCACATTCTCGTAAGACCCCCTCTGTTCTTTAGTATATCTCCAATTACTCCCTCATTTGGGACTTAGCTGTCTCTTATTAGCTATCCTTCAGTGTTTCATTTATTATATTCATGTATTGTATACCTTATAAAACATTTTACCCCAAACCCTCTAGAATCTGCTTTATA
>NW_006435781.1:245010-250283 GCF_000325575.1 Pteropus alecto
ATATTACAAATTAATGTATTTTTTCTTGAGGTAAAATTTAAACGAAAGGGAAAAATGAGTTCCTTCTAGTTTTCAGGCAGAATTTTCCTTATGAGAAGTAGGTCAAGAAGCATTGAACACAGAATAAATTTATCTCTGAAAACAGCTCTTCAGCTCTGGATTGTTTAAGGATGGCCTAGAATCCATGCTTAGTATTCTCTTGCATCTCCAGTTTCAGAACTCTTTTGAATTAGCATTTTGGCATAAAACATTTCCTTGGAATTGCTCTTATTTTTATCCCCATCTTCTACACTCCATTGTCAGATGAGACGACAATATGTAGCAGTCATTTTATAAATCCACATACAAATTATTCCCCAAATGAAGTCAATGGACATCTTAGTTAATCAGTTCACAGTTAACTCGAGCTGCTGGGGCTTGCTTTTGTAAATTGTCCCATTCCCATAAAATCTTTTATTAAAAACAATCATAAATATAGCTAAATGGGATGGCTAGAAGCAGATCGGTGTATAGGAGCTCCTACAAAGTTGTTCCATTGTTGTAGTTTTCTCCCCTCCACCCCTCCAGGGTATGCTAAGAACTCTCCTTTTGTAGATTTAAATTAGCTGAAAGAGAGGAGTGAGAGAAACAGAGACAGAGACAGAGACACCACCGTCCACTGTCACCAGTTGTAGGAACTGAGCCTGATATATATCTTTTACTCCTCCACCTCACTGAATTACAAGGTTCTGATTCCCCTTAATCCCATCTACACTTTTAAAGAGTTGATTTTTGTTTTGTTTTGTTTTGTTTTGTTTTGTTTTGTTTTGTTTGTAGGCTAAAAGTAAAGACTCTCTGGTGTTTGTGAAAACTTCTTTGTTTGCTATTTATTTTCCCCAGAGCTTCTGTATTTGTTTTCTGGGTGTGTGTGTATGAATGAGTAGGGAAAAAGGCAGAAAGCAGAATATTCTCTGATAACCCCGAGAAGTGCCTGCTTATTTCACCAAGATACTGAGCTCTTTCGCAGCCATTCTAAAAGAGTTGGCAGTAGTTCATTTGATTTGTTTGGTTGCACAAACCAGCAATGATTTAGTGAAATTTTCTTGAAGATTTAAAGAAATAGATCAGACGGTGCTTACAGTTGAAGCTAAAAAAAGCTTTTTGTTTATCTTATTTTATTGAAATGAGAATTTGGGAATTCTAAAATGTCCCTACATTTGCTACACTCGTTCTTCAGGCAGCCTTTCGTCATGATCACCTTTTTCCTGTTCGTTTGTAATCACTACTACATATGCTTTAATAATTCTAATGGGAGCTGTGGGTTATACTGAAGAATAATAAGCTTCAAATTAAAGAAGAATCTATAAGCATATTTATGATTTCTAATTATTAATCCAGTTGAACAACTTTTGTTGACCACAAGAGACTGACTTCCCCAGGTCTGGTGCATAGTAAATTCATAGATGCTCAATAAAAACAATGACAGAATCATACATGAATGTGTGCTGCGTAGTGGTGCTGAGTACTAAAGATGTTTGCCTGAGCCTAAATGAGTCCTGAACTGCATCCAAATTGTGTAGTTCAGAGTTGGAGTATGGCAAAGAAAGTGATCATTAATGTAAACTGTACATTACTAATCATCTCAGTAACACCTGTACAGTAGAAGAATGAAGAAAAAACCCAAAACACAAAGAATAGCAAAAATAATACATCAAGAATTTAACTAGTTAGAATAAGTTGAATCTAGTTAGTAAACATTTAACCATCATTTATGTTCAGAAACCCAGTAACATTCTTTTCTGTGTTTCTTAAATCAGTAATGCTTACAGATGCGATCATTAATTTTGTTTAGTTCTTTAGCTTTTTATGACTTGCATTTTTATGTTGAGATTCATTTTGCCCTTCCTAATAATTTTAACTCATCCACCAATCCAGAAATGATAAAAAAGAAGGAAAGAAAAGAACAAGTGGGGCTTTATATATTATAGTGAAATCTATTCACACTACTCTACAAAAGGTACCAAATTGGAATGTCTGAAATTATCCACCTCTCTTTTGTTGTATTTTAAGAATGTCAATGAAATTTGAAATGATTTAGTAAAAGGGAAAGGAAGTTTGAACAGGTTTTATATATTGAAAGTGTGACAAAAGAAGTAGACCCAATCAGTTTAGGCTGTGGAGAAAGGAATGTGCCTCATAATTTTGCATTTTTTTAAACAAAGCCTTCCAATTTACTTGGAAGCCTACCTCATGTTTCATTTTCTAGTCATATAACAGAGATTGTTACAGTTGGAATAGCTCTCTTTTTCTGAGAAAATGGACCATTTGCAGTAGTAAGTGAATTTATTTTATTTTATAATATGAGAGGTATAGAGGTATAATGAAATAAACAAAGACTTTGTAATCAGAGAAACATACACCTACAAGTTGTGTAACCTTGAAGTGATAACTAGCATTTTTTAGTCTCAATTTTCTATCTGTATGATGGGATAGGGTGGGATATGGAAACAATACCTTTCATGCAGGCAGCTACAAATATAAAGTACTTATCATATATAGAGTTTGATGTCATGCCTTCCGTCAAAGATTGAGTACTTGTATGTAAACATTGATAAAATTTTTCCAAGATTAACATATATAGTAATTTCAGTTCTGAGTCATTTTAAAGTAGTGCTATTAGCTTTGTAACTGAATGTTATTTTAATTTATAGTAGTAATACTCTTTCAATTGCTACATTCTTTTAATTCATTGTGACTTACTTCTAGTATTTCTATTTGACTCATTGTTTCCATCACTGTGCTGAAATTTCCCATCTGTTCATGAAAGTTGTATACTTTTTCCTTTAAAATTTATATGAATCTATCAATAAGGGTTTGTGTGTGTGTGTGTGTGTGTGTTTTATGAGTCAGTTATTTTAATCTCCTCATCTGGTAAGTTCCAATATGTAGATTACCTCTAAGTCTGGTTTATGTTGATGACTTTATCTCTTGAAAGTGAGTATATTTTTCTTGCCTTTTTGCATGTCTCTTTTTTTGTGTACGTGAATGTTAGACTTTGTATATGGAAGAACAATAGAGATGAAGTAAATATATTTAATGCAGGAAATGGACATAGCTGTTTTTATGTCACACTGTTAATGTGGGTGTTTGAGTCACCAGAGTTAATACTAGGCTAGTTTTAGGTTTTATTGTTACCATAGCAACCTGCAGAGGACCACAGACCAAATTTCTTCAGTGATGGCTGCCGCTACCCAAGGCAGGCTTAGTGTCATTTATGCCTTGAGTTCTAAAGGGATTTCTCAGTGTTCTTGTTCCATCTGTACCTTTCAGCGCACCTTGTATACCTGTCCCTTCCCCAGGGGTAACTGACCACTGCTTTGCTCCAGTGCAGCATCCTGGGCCCAGAGGATGAGGATATTCTCTCCTTCTCCCAGGGATAGGTATTTTTTGCTTCTATCCTCCTCACCCCCCAAAAGCAGATCTTTGCCTAGACCCAGGGATAGTAGAGTTTCCTACCTTTCTTTCAGTAGCTTAAGTTTTTCACTTCCTAGGGTAGAAGAGCATGGAAAATGGATTTGCTTGCATGCCTGTGTGTCACGGGATGAGGGAGGGTCCTTTTTCTCATTTCTTGGCCTACCCCTAATCTTTCTTGCAAGTATGCAATAAAGGCCCATGGAAAAGATCTCCAGAGTGAAGGTAGACTCCTTCAGCCTGCATTCCCAAGGTTTCTAAAATTTCATGCTAGCCCATACTCAACTTTTAAGAACTCTTCACAATTTTAGCTGTTTTCTTTTACCTGCTCCTATATAAGCTACCATTTCTTCTGATGCTCTGTCAAAGAAAAAACAGTTCACATGTCCAGTCTCTTTTTGGAGAGGATTGTCTCATTTGGTAGTTCAACTCACCCTGTTGCTTTGGGGGTGCAGCTCTGATTGGCTCAAAAAACAAAAACAAAAACAAAAAAAAACATGCTTTTGTAGATTATCCAGCTTTTCTCATTGGATAGATCAACATTTTTATACAGAATTATACATCTTAAGTAGAGGGGGAACTTGATTATTATGTAAAACCCAAAAGTATCTTACTCTCTTACAAACATCCACATTCAATATGTTAATGATTATAGCCATTCTTATTTTAGATGGAAATACTGAATATACTTACTTCTATTTGAGAAAGGCTGGTTTGGAAAAGTGATACTTCAACAACCGAATTTAAACAAACCCACTGGAAAATGTTGCAATAAAAAGTTGAAAACAACAACAACAACAACAACAACAACACTGTTCCTGTCTTTCAAAACTTTTTAACTGAGAGAATACATATGGGAGCATAAATACTCATGTATGTTTTATCTATATTCCTTTTTTCATCAATGACAAATAAATGTCAAATGATCTAATAAATAATTAGAAACTAATTGTGGACTATTTGATAACTCAGTTCAGGTGACAAAAGATGGTTTCAAAAGCTTTGGGGATAGTCAGAATCCATTCATGAAGCCTAATTTGTGATGTCAAAACAAAGATTTGGCATTTTTTCCAAAGGCAAACTCAAAAGTGCAGAACCTGGTCTCCAGGCCTTTTGAATTAGGAATGGGGCAGGGCAAGAAGCAATAGGAGGGACAAAAAGATGAGGAGAGGAGTGTGGTATCAATTGATGGCTCTTTCTCAAAAATAGAATCACCAGGGAATTCTAAATAAATTTCAGTTTTGAAGTTGAAACATAGAAAAAGGGCCCTGAAATTTCATGTCTGCCTGAAATAAGTTAGATTACTAATACTTTTGTGACTAATGGGAGTCCTTTAAAATTTTTTTAACCAAATACCTCTAACAACACAGAAGAGAGAATATGGATCCACTGTGGGCTGGAGATATAGGTTAAAATAGCCTCAGGAAGGCTGCAATGTTTTCTAAGTTTGGTAATATACCATACAATTAAGGGAAAATGTTCATTATTTTAAACAATTTTTCCTATTCAAGTTCACATATCCAAGTAGCAGAATTCATATCCCATCATATCCCTTCAAGGATGCTCACGCCAAAGTTTGAACATCTCAAGGCAGGTTGTTTGAACCATCCGTTCCAAATCTGAGGAGGGAGCTGAGGTAGCAAGAATGGCCCATGGGCAGTGAAATGTCTACCCTTGCCAAGGTCCAGACGAAACGAAGATAAGCACAAAGAACCAAATATGTTAAGCAGGAGAAAAATAAAATAGGCATCTGTTCGTTTTCTTTCTTATAGAGTGTATAATAAGGGTAATTGATACCATTCATATTAGTGGTAGGGAAACTT
>NW_006435781.1:250386-270137 GCF_000325575.1 Pteropus alecto
TTTTAACATTCTCTGCACTGACACAAACTTATTTCTTAATCCTTTTCATCTCTTCATAATGATGCACATGAGGTTGCTGGAAGTTTGCACTAATGCAAAGTGTTGAGCTGTAACTTAAAACTAACCAAGAAATTAAAGTTAAAATTTTATGCATACATTTATATTTGCCATCTGGGGAAAACCACTGGACTGCTAAAATATGAAATTTCAAATACCTTTCTTATTATATTAGAATGCAAAATCAAATAAAAATTTTTAGGATTTTTTTTTTTACAAAAGATATATTAAATAAAATAATATGATATGTTGATATTTTGAAATTTAACTGTCCTTGGCATTTTGCATTTAAAATTTTGTTGTCTAACAAAATTAAAGGGAGACCTTTAAATACATATATTTTGATAGTGCCATTTCATTAGGCATGTCATTTTGCAAATTTAGTGACATTATTAACATGTTTATTTTATTGATGATACTAAAAACGATTTCTGCAATTAGTGGCTTCCATAAAACAAGCACATTAAGAGGAGATCATACTTCTGGTTACGGTACATCAATTTCCTTTTCTATTTTGGAATATCTATGCTCTCTCTCATGTTTTATTTTCATCTATACCTTACTGAATTTATAATTCATTTTATTATTTACCACAGTTCCCATTAAAGAAACAACCAGTATTATTTAAATTTAACCAAGAAACTCAGCAAGACTTACAAGTTTTTCATTGCTAATGATTTTATTTTTCTCATTAAGTCTGAGTCTAATGAAACTAAACAAAGTGTTCTGGTTGGATTCCTTGCTCACCCCTATCTGTGTTTGTGAATTCTTATAATTGGCACGAATCGAAAGTTCTTATTATCACTGATAGTAACCCAGAGACAATTCCAATTTGAGTTTAAATGGCCCTATGCAGACAAGGATATCTGAAAAAACCAAAACAGCCTCATATGTTTATGGCAGATAAATACTAATTAAGTGCTAGAAATGACATCGGTTTTGTTTTGTTTTCCTGTGCAGTTTCAGGTTGAATTTTTTTTTTCTAAGTGTGCAGATAGAGCATCACAACCTTACAAGAGGAAGGAGATCATCTTCCCATCTGAATGTGAGATGGAAAAATTAAATGAAACAGAACTGATTTCTCTGTTCAGCAGCAAACTTTATTACTTGAGTATAATGTTAATTAGGACATTTGATTGTAAGTAACACATACCAAATTTGAACTAGCTTTATCAAGTGTGGGTGTGATTCTAAAGGATAAATTTATTCTAAGGATTAAAAGTTTTTTTGAGGAAGGCAAAGAGAGACTGCACTTGTACTTCAAAAAAATGCTGGAAGCAGACAATTGAAAGCTTTCAGGATTCTCTGTCACATTACCTTCTCTCTGTGCCATCTCTTTTATTGCAGACTGGCTTCCTCTATTCTTCCCATGGCAAAACACTATCGCCAATATCCCCTTATACTTATATCTCAGTCAAAGCGTTCAGGGAGAGCCTGACTCGACTCAGGTATCAAATCTCAATTCTTATGATATCTTTCTATGTATAAGTAGATAGAAATATAGATGTATATCTACGAATTAAATTCATATTTAAAATATTCAATGTAGATTACAATGTAGCATTGTAGACCTTCTCATCCCTCGCTGGAGAGAATGTGATTTTATACAGTATTTTTGAGAAGTAATTTGAAAATATGTACCAAGAATTATAGAAATGATTATTCACCTAGATCCATTAACCTAATTTTTGAGAATGTTTGCTAAGGTAATAACCCCAAATTTGGATAGAGAATTTGTCTGTATTGATATTAATTGCAGCATTATTTTAATAGCAACATTTGAGAAACCATTTTTCAAGGTTTCCAAAAAAGGCAGAATGGTAGTTTTCATGGGGTCATATGATACATTTAGCTATTTAAATGGCATTTTAACAACATTGGAAAACCCTGCTTATAATTTTAAATGAGGATAGCAGTATACCCTCTTTATGACACAGATTGTGGTTATAGTTTCACAGGTTTATACTTTCCTCTAAACTCATAAAGTTATCTACAGTAAACATGTATAGCTTTTGTGTGTCAATCATACTTCCGTACCTCAATAAAGTGATTTAAAAAAATAAATGTAATCATGTAATCATAATTGATGAAAAAGAAAGAAGGGGAAAAGAAATACTGTTCTTATAAGCATTTAAATAGTAGACACTATCTCAGTTCTGTATTTAACCACTTTCCTTTAAATAAGTTAGAACTTATTTATAAATGCTGTACAACATTAATGAAGGTTGAATATTTAGATTAATACCCTGTAATCTGGAAATTTCTTCAAATGGCATAATAGTGAGTTTGAATCTAAAGTGAAAATAAATTTCTTTAATAAATAAAAAATAAACAGTATATACAATCATTTGTGCAATGTAATTATGATTACTTGAGGAAAAATGCAAAAGAAATATATCAAAACTTCAGTCATGGAGCTCTTAATGCCCTTTTTTCCTCTAGTTTCTAAAATTTGGATAATAAACATAAATTTAGTTTGTAAATTAATTGACTTTGATATTGTGTTGAATATCAGAGTCAATAATGTGTGCCTCTCCCTCTCTCCCTCCCCCATCCTTCTCTCTCTCTCTCTCTAACTTTATCCTAAAATATCATAACATTCTAATCTTTTTTTTTTTTAACTTTGACTCCTCAGTTAAGTTACTCAGACAATGAAAGTGCTTCATTCAGATCACTTTTTATCTTTGAAGACATTTTTTGATCTTGAAATTTTATTTCCCAGTTTATGAATATCTGTACAAATTTAGTGTTTAAATTAAGAGACACCTATTCTCTTTTTGTATTACTTTACCAGCCAATACTGTTCTCCTTTTAGGCATTATAATTTCTTTCTACTGATCTCGGCTAAGAGTTTATTTTCAGACAGTTTCATACTGTACTTTGAAAGTATCAGTTTTAAAGCTGTGAATTCACTGTATCTATGCAGTGAGGAGTGATTTGTTCCTTGTATGTCATGGTGCCCTTTTATATGCTGTGAAAGGGATCAGCAAAATGATTCCTTCATTGATATGAGCTGTTTTAACTAAAGGAAAGTGTGCAATAAAGATATACGGCAAATTAAGGCATAAATGTCTGAAACAGTTAACAGATTTTGCTGTCTCAATTGCTGTACTGCATTATGTCAATACTTAGCATTATGAAATACCACAAAGAAGCTGTACTCTTTTCAAAAAGGACTTTGAAACAAAATGGGTTTTAAGAAAACTGCATCTATGTATACTTAGGTGTGAGAAACTAAAAAGAGTAAGTGCCTAAACCTAGATGATTGAAGAATAATTATCTACGGGAATACGAAGAAAGCCCACTATTTCTTAGGCTGGTTAAGGAGTGTAGCAAAAGCCTATATAACTACACTTCTTTTCAACCCAGTGACTATCCGTAGATCCATAAAAAGAATGATATATTAGGGAGAGAGAACAAGAGCAGAACGTTCCTTAAATAAGCATTGAAAAAGCCACATTTGAGGAAAAATAATACAAGTTGGACTATTGCTATTAATGCCTGTGTTCTTAAAAAAATAAAACATGGATTATTAATAGGAATAAGAACCGGAGGACTATCTTTATGTTTTATCTGACATTTTTCAAACCATGGATCACTTTGGGAATCTGCTGAAGACTGCAGACTCTCATTTGTATGCACTCAAAAAATTTTGCTCACAATTTTAAGAATTCATCCCATAGTCACATTAAAAGTCCTTGGATGTCAGGATAAGAATAATGTTTACTTATTTGAGGCCAGATAATTTTTATGCTCTTTAAAGATAATGGCTCATTTAATCCTCACAACAAGAATATGAGATATCTATTATTTTTATAGATATTTTACAAATGAAGAAACTAGAGCAAGAAGTTACATAAATAACTCAAGGAAACTCAACTAGGAAGGAGCAGGGCTTGACTTCGGATCTAGGCTATTTGGATCTAGGGCATGCGTGCTGAATAAAGATGCTATCTATGTTGCCCCCTGAGAAAAACACTAGGGTTCAAGTGGGAACATTAACCCAAGGCTCACAGCAATGCTGCATCAGTGATATTGTTATCATTATTTAAGACACAGAAACTGAGGTACACTCCTACTAAGTAACAGAACTACCATTCCACTGAGATAATCTGGTTCACAGCTAAAATCACTAGATTATTCTAACTCAGAAAAGCCAGACCTTTATAATCGGTTTAGTAAAATTTGGCATAATAAAAGTAATCTTAAAATTGAGAAATTCTAATATCTTTAATTTACAAACTTTGGAAATTTTGGAGGTTCTACTTTATAATAATTTAATGTTCTATAATCAGAAAGTAATGTTTGCAGTGTGCTACAATTCATATAAATCTAAATATGAGAATAGAAAGTCACACACAGAGATATAAAACTGTTCAAAGTTCATACATTGGTCATAGGGGAAAGCCATTTGCCAATTTCATTTAAGTCTTTCATAATTACTAGAATTTAGTATTTGTAAATATAAGATGAAGAAAACTATAGTTAAGAAAAGCTCTTTTTTGACCCAATTCTTTTAAAACAAACTCATCTACTGTTTGTTAAATGTTATGTCATTCGTAAGAAATCAACTTTTCACTTCGATTTCTAAATCTTTTATAATTCTAGTTTATATTTTCCTCTACAAGTTTAATGCAATTGTACCAAAGTGCAAACAAAGATGTTAGTTTGGGAACTTTTTGCAATTACTTAATTTACATGCTAACCTAAATTCACATCAATTTAAGTTATGTCACTCGCCATGTAGATGGAACTTAACAATTGCCATTGAGCACTGAGGCAAGCGTTCTCAGTGTAGTCCTGTTACAGATCTTAGAAAAGAAGTAAACACTTTTTTTTTTTATCCAATAGCAAGATAAATTTGAAAAAGGAGCAATCTTTCATTAGGAATCTTGGAAGAAGCTGTCAGTAACCACTTCTCATCAGTATTATCAACCTCAAGCTGAATAAAAATTGATTGTGGGACTCTCTGCTCTGCCACTTTGATCATCTATTAGCATTGGCACCTGATACACTCTCAAAACTGTCTCCTCCTTTGATTAGCTCCCAGGACTTCTTTTGTAGTAATAATTTTCCGAAATCTATCCTAGAAGACAGATTCTAACATTCTTTCGCTGACTGAAAAGTTTCCCCTGTTTATGCTGGAAAATGTTTGGCCTTTTTTCTATTTATACTTTTTGGCTCAATCTTCCACAAACACTGGTTTAAGACTTCCTAATTTGGTGAAGAGGGAATGAATGATTACTCTTAAACTTTATTTCTGTTGTGCTTTCTGTATTTGGCACAAGGTATAAATGAGTAGTCTCAGAGCTGACTATTGCTGTTACAATAACTCACCAAGTTTCTTTAGAACATAATCTCTCCTGGATGTGTGTAAGAAAAACATACTTGCTTTAATGTTTAAATTGTAAATGGTGTGGTAAGGAGAAATAGCAATGTAGAAAAGATAATATGTTCTAGATGGAAGACTTTCAGAGAGTTTTGAATACTTGATTTAAAACCTATACATCAATTTCTATTAAGTTAAAATTTAAACAATTAAATACAAATCTGTCTATGTAAAATGAAAATGGTATACACGGTCTACTATTATTTTATTCTATAGGACACATTTACTGTTTGCTTAGTATATTAGTCAGCTTTATTCTAGGATAATGCTCTGTAAAAAATCAAATCTTTGTGACTTACAAGAACAAACAGTGTTTGCTTCAATCTTTGTATAGAGTTCAGGTCAGTTCCACATATGTATCTTTCCTTTGGGGAGCATAGTCTGCTTGAGGCATGATCTACTGGCAAAAGAAGGAAGAGCCAAGAGGAATGAAAACACATCACAATTCTTAAGTCCCTAGCTCAGAATGGATACACTGTCATGTCTGCTCATGTTTCATTGGTCAAGGCAAGTCACATGATGAAGCCCATATCAGTAAGGTTGGATGTATAATCCACCTAGGGTGATCCAGGGCAAGCAGGGAGAGAGAAGATCAAAACATGAGCTGATAATGCAATCTACCAACCTGCCTACAAATTATTAATGCAATTAACTATATAGTTAGGAATAGTAATTATTTGTATTGACTCTTATTTTGTACTAAGTCCTTGCTGAAGACTACACTTGATGCTTTATAGGATACCTCATCAAAACAAAACTAAGAGTTTGTTACTATGATTATTTCCATTTTACAGACTAGAAAACTGAGGCTTGGTGTTACTTAAGAAATGACTAAGGCTAGTTAGTGCAAGATCAAGTCAAGTAACTTAGGTCCAGTACCCATGTGGGTTAGTTTGAATTACTCAAAAAGCTGACTCAAATAAGTACTGGTGGAAGTAGTTCATTTGGGAAGTGATCCTCAGTGGTGTAAGGGAGAGATGGAGAAAATGAGGAGGGAAGGGAGAACAAAAAATAGAGGTGCTACTGTGGGCCATTCTGAGATCAATACTTCACGTAACTCTTGAGAACCCTTGGAGAACATGCCCAGCAATTGTTCCACTGGGTTTTTTATCCATAGATATCTGTCCTTCATTTACTGAGGAATGCACGTGGGGGAACTAAATCTGTTACTTCTTGGCTGCCCCACAAATAGGCTTACCAAATTCTCCTAGAACTGGAAAAAGCCCTAATGCAAAGAAACAGAAAGATATAGATGTCTTGAGCAGCCACAGAATCTGTTTATAGTTATAGGTATACGAAGGTTGGGCCAAGGAAATAAAGCATGAGGCATTAGCTATATCTACTGTACCGTTTTTTTAAAAACTTTTACTCCATAGTGCAAGTTTAGCAAATATATCTCATGATTTAAATATCCCTGTGAAATACACTCTAAAAAGAACTCTCTCTGTGTTTTAGCCGTTGTCTGTTTATAAAGCATCTCATTGACACAGATATTTGGAAAGGGCTGTTGTGCACTTTGGCTGATTGTTTTCCTTTTTTTATTTGAAAAGAATTGTCTTACAATCCGTTAAAGTAGGTAAATATATACCATAGAATAATGCAATTTTTTTATTTTTAGTAGAGAAATTGAATATTTCAAAAATAAAATTGTCTAGGCCAAGATATGAAAACAGGTATCTAGTTAACAATTCTGCCACAGTATCCAAGTATTTAATTTCACCTCCAAATTATATCAGAGGCCCTGATCTTATTTTGATTTATTCTGCCATAATTAGTCTATGATTATTATTTTTAACTAAAATAAGTGATCTTTTTCATGACATACTACTAAAGTATATTTCAAGTCTGCATACTAATTAATAGTAATTTATTTTTACCCATAACAAGTTTACACCCACATATTCATATTTAAACGAGATGAGATATTTTAAATCACTTTGTAAATTATAATGCACCACAGAAATATTATTTTCATTATTACTAAACATAGTTTCCATTCTTCTTGGCACGAGGAGGTATAATTTATACTAATACCATTTCATATTTTTCCTTTATCTTTCAAATCAAGATGACTCTAATTGCTGCACAGCTATAAACACGAAAAAAAATCACTAATTGTTAATATGACCACCATCTAGAAATTGTGTCTATTTTACAAGATAATTCAAATTATATAGATGTCTCACAGGAAGTAGTGGTATATCCAGGAATAAATATTTATAAGTTTTCTCTCTATATTTTTTTTCTTGAAGTTTTTCAGTATTAATATGTAATAAAAGTCTGTCACATTTAGTCTTCACAATTCTGTACCACCATTTTTAGTTCTACGACACAGATGGATACAATGAGACACAAGTTAAGTAACTGCCTAAGGTCATAGCACTAGTAAGAAGTGGAGCTGGGGTTTGAACCCAGGCTATATGATGCTGGAGTAAATGTGTTTAACCACTGACCTATACTGTATCTGATACATATGCTTGGTGTCTGAATGGAATTTAGAGAGAATAGAATGAATTATTTGCACCATGTACCACATGGCACTCTGTTTTTCAACTCATGCCCCCAAGTCTCTTTTCATACATTCTTGGACTTCTGATTTCTCCTCCATTTTGATATGATACCTCTACCTCATTATTATTATGCTCTGTTTCATGGTAACTTCTATAACTGTAAAAAATATTTTTACCATTATTACATTGTGTTTTCAATATATATGATGTTATTGATTATTTTTATGAATATGGAATTGTGTGATTATGTTACGTTCTGGCCATAATTCCAGTTTGCTAATATAACATAAATTTTATGATTAAGTGGCAGGGAATGGGAGAGAACTTTTGTCCAGTATGAGGCGATATAGCTGTTTAAATTAGTTTCTGGGTCCGTCAGCTCCCTACAATAAAAAGCAATTGACCTACATGAGAAAGAAGTGACATTTACAGGGGAGGTAAACGGTCAGACAGGTCACTGTAACACTTTACATTGTGTTAGGAGCCATGATAGTCATGAAAGATGAAAAAAAGGGCAATTTCATCATGTTCCAGAATGTGATTTACCCAGAGGAATCAAGGCAGATTTTTTTTGCAAGAAATAGTCTCTATCTCTATTTTTTATTCCATATAGTAATGAAAATAAATACTTCAGACCCAAGCCCAAATTTTGGAAGAAGATATTGAAAAATCATTTAATACCTGGTGGGTGCTCGATGGGTTTTTTTTTTTTTTTTTTGGAAATGATTTGATGATTAAGACAGAAGGTTTATAATCAACAGGGAAGTTTGAGCAATATGGTGAAGTGGAGGGAAAAACATTGGCCTGGGACTCAATAGATATCAGATTTAATTGTGGTATTGATTAATCATTTGATTTACTCAACCAACTCTTATTAAGTACCTAGTTCTGCTTGAATACACCACATTAGATGTCAGGAGTTACAAAGACATAATAGTCTTCCCATCTAAGTGTGGTCACATATAGGGGGTGACAGGTATTATGTAGGCTGCATTATAGAAAAGAGTAATGTAGCATTTTTCACACTGTATCATTATATATGTGTGTGTGTATGTGTGTGCGTGCACGCGCGCGCGTGTGTGTGTGTGTGTGTAATCAGAAGAACTGATTAATGAGTTGTGCCAATGACAGAAGGATGATTGTGGAAATCCAACATTTGAACCTGATCTTAAGAATGAGAGTCCTCAAGTCACATTCCAGGGACTAAAGAAAATGTGTAGCTTATTTGTGAAGACATTTGGCTTGTGTGTCTATGGTATACCTGGTAGGTATGTATGTAGAGGGGTCACAAGTATGTGTGAATGACAACAGGTATGATGGATATTAAGTTTAGAAAAATATTTGGAGTCAAATTGTGAAGGCCCTGATATGCCATTCTAAATAATCTGGCTTTAACCTCAGGACAAGTATTTCTCAAACTTGAATAATGACTCAAGAGTTACTTATTTGGTTACCAGATGAATGATGATCCCATTAATTGACATGAAGAGTAGAGTACATAAATTTATTTGAGAAGACGAATGATATAGTAAAGGTACCTGCGAGACATCTAGGTAGAGGTATTAACTAGTCAGCTCTGTCAGTATGAAACTCAGGACATCGGTCAAGATGAAAAATCTAGATTTAGGTATCATCAGTATCCATATATGTGATGGTTAGGGTGGAGGAGGGAGTCATTTTGCTTAGGGAGAATAAACAAATTAGACCAAGAAAAGAATAGATGGAGAATATATAGGATTCTAGGAGAATGCCAATATTTCTAGGTTGGATGGCAAATAAATCAGTGAAACAGATTAGGAGACAGCCTGCCTTTGTGTTGGAAGGAGAACCAGGAGACAGTGATATATCAGAAGATCAGAAAGCTTGTGTGTACTTTCTAGTAATATCATTCACTATAGGGGCTTCATTTACTACATGCTAGTTGGCTTGTATCTCTTAAATCGTTATTTAAGAGATTTATCTCTTATGCTTCAGTATTCCATATCCCACTGACTACTACACATATTCTTCTTATTTCAAAACACCTAAAACTCAGTATTTCCCAATTTTTTCATACCTTCATTATATATAGACACAGACATTCTTCTTCCTGGGATCTCTTAGACTCTAATTTGGGTAATATCATTGGCTATACCTCTTCCCGATTCCTGACTCCACATCTAATTAATAATTAGTTCTTATCAGTAATATCCATTAAATATATCTTTCCTGCATGTACCTCTCTCTAGTCCCACTGCAATTCACCAATACATTCATGCCATAATCACTACTCACATGGATGAGAGTTATAACCAGCTAATTGGTCTTGTTTCCAGTCTTACCTCTCACAATATATTCTCCATACTGTGAAATTCATTTCTAAAATACAAAGCTATATTGCCATTCCCCTACTTAAAATTCTCCTTTGGTTTCTAATTGCCTTCTGACTAAAGTTTAAGGCTCTTCCTAATTTAGCCGATGATTATTTCTCTTTTTTCTAGAGTCGTCTCTGCTACTTTTGTCTTTCTCCTCCTTCTCTAGTTCCTTGAAAGGAACATGCTCTTTCTCTCACATCTTGATAGTTGCACCTTTCATTGTCTGGAATTCTTTTCTACCTTGTCTGCTTCTATACTCTTAATTAACTCAAAACTCAGCTGAGATGTCATGTCATCAAGGTAGCACTGGATTTTTCAAATTAGTTTCCTTCCTATATGCTGATGACAAAACCTTGTATTTTTTTATCAGTTATCTGTAGATCTATATATTCTTTCTTTGTGTGAGTTTCTCTCACTATGCTATAAGGGTAGGAACTTTACCTTTTACATAGCTGTATTTCTACCCCCTAGTAGGTATCAGTATGTATTTGTCTCTTAATAGTCTTAAAGAAAAAGGGTTATTTATTAGTTTCTTATTCATGCTATAAAAATTACCATAAATTTAGCACCTTAAAATGACACAAATTTATCATCTAATAGTTCTTTGGGACAGAAGCCCAAAATTGTCCCCATTGGTCTAAAATTAAGGGGCCAGAAGAGCTGGAGGCTTTAGGGGAGAATCCATTTCTGTGTCTTTTCCATTTTCTAAAGGCTTCCCACATTCTTTGACTCATAGCCCTCTCCCTCTGTCTTTAAAACAGCAACATTGGGCCAACTCCTCATGCTGCTGTCTCTCCAGTTCTCCCTCTTATGCTGTCCTCTTCCTCCTTTAAGGACCCTTTTGATTGCACTGGGCCTACCCAAATAACCTAGGATAATCTCCCTATAAAAAATCAGCTGATTAGCAAATCTAACTCCATCTGCAATCTTCATTCTCTTTCCATAACAAAGAGTTTTAAAACATTTTAACTTATTTTAAAACAAATAAGTTTTAACAAAACTTATTCACAGATTCTGGAGATTAGGACATGCACATCATTGGAGGACCATTATTCTGTCTGTCACAGGTTAATTGAATTAATATCTTCACAGAAGAAAAATGAGAAGAGACCTGTCTGAAATATAAATTTAGTCTTCATTAACTTAAAGCACCTTTATTGAGCACTACTATGCTGAGTGCTAGGAAGACAGTTATAATCTGGACAGTCACTGTCTTGGAAATTAGAAAGGATACAGGTGATGTTATTAAGAAAAACTTTGGTAGGATAGTGAGCAGTGAAAACTGTGTTACATTGATTGTAGAGTGAGTGGGAAATAAGGAATACTCTTTGATACTGTTTTTCTCTTTTTAGTCCAGTAATTTAATTATTTTAGACCTCCTCATTATAAAATGACCATGAATGTCACCTTCGGCCTTAGCATTGTATAATCCTATGATCAAAAGCTATTACTCAGATTTAATGGAAAGCATTTTTCATGCCATTTTTCTTTTTACTCTTCTCCACTTTGCATTGCCATTTTGTAGCATTAATAACATAGTATATCCATTTTCTAAATCAGTCCTGAGTTTTGGGCCCTTCTTTGTAATGTTCCAGAGTGTCACATAACCTCATCTAATGTTTACTATTAATGTTCCATATTTCTCATTTCCTTTCTTCTTATTTTTGGTGGAAGCAGAGAATAAACTGACCCTAATAGTTCTTCATATTACTTAATAGTCCTCTCTTTAAGTGAAATAAACTCATAACCCTTTGTATTTCTTTACTATGTATATTTCTGTTAACAACTTTAATATTTCCTATTACTCTTAAACTTATGTTTTCTGAGTCACTTAAATGATGAGGATCTTCAATTAAAATATTAACTAGCACCCAAGGAAATATTATTTTTAAAAATGTTTTTCTGGCCTTGATTATGATTAACTGCCCGGTGTCATGAAGATAATTCTTGGTATTCATGTAACTGGGTTGTTGTATTTTGTTTTTCAGTTTTTAAATGCTTTCACTCACATTGCCTTATCTGATAGCATATAAGCGGTCATAACATGCAGACTCTCCGTGATCTCACTTCTAACTCCCTTTGTAATTTCATCCCATGCTACTCCCTTCTTCACATTTTAGAATGCAACAGAATTGAATTATACACAATGAAGAGCATGCCCTTTTGGTTTCTTATCTCTCTGCCTTTTCCTTGCTATCTCCTCAGAAAGATTCATCTTTCCCTTCTTACCTTTTCCTTTCCTTATTTTTGCTCATCCTTTAGACTCAGCCTAGCCATTACCTTCAAAAATATGTCTCTCCTAACATTCATGTGGCTACATATCTCTTTTACTGTGTTCTTGTAATATCCTTTGAACATATGTATTCTTGCTTATATTAAACATTTAATATTTATCTGTAATATATTTATTTTCTACTAAGCTGCAAACTTTGGTAAAGACTGAGTTTTGCTTATCTTCTCAGTAACTAGTGTAGGAACAGCACACACTAAGCATTATATAAGTAATTATTCTATAAATTTTTGCATAAATAAAGGATTTATTACATCTTAATAACAGCTCTATTCACAGATAAAGAGACTGAGACCTGGTGATTTTAAGGCCACAATTCTAATAAGTTCTGCACTGAAACTGGAACCCAGTTTCCCCAATTTAATGTTCTCTCAGTTCGCCCAATGCCATTTTTGTGCAGTAAACTCACTCTGGTGAATCCCGAATATTACAGTTATCCGACATTTATAGGAGACTGAGGGTCTCAGGAATATAAAAGTTAAAAATAGAGACAAAGTTCATTGCATTAGTCTTAGAATATATGAAGGGCCAGATTTGTTGATTAAAAAATGGCTATTATAAATGGTTAATTCAGAGATGAAATACATTTTTTTTATGTCATGGTAGAAAACTAGCTTTATATGGGTTTTCCTCATAGAAAGAATAAAATAAAATGTTAGTCACTTTTTCCAATTTATGAAATAGTAGTTCTTCTCTCCTTGATATCTCCAGGGAACAGTTTTCAAGTAAATTTTTCTAAGAGAGACTTTCTTCCTTGCCTCTCACATTGATATACCCAGGCGTGTTTTTATTAGCAAAAGAAAATCAGTTATAAACCAAACCTAGAGAAAATGAAATAGAACATGTGCTACTTGAAATGACTAAATAGGAGTATATAAATAATTATGTCCTAGTAAAACAGACTGCAATTTATTCTTTTCTCATTCTCTTTGTTACTGATTTCACATTAATATCTCTTACTATAGACTGTACAATAACATGTATTAAGTGATTGAAATAGTCTCTATAAATTCTATAATAATTTATATATGTTTATGCATATCAACTTTAGATTAACTATGGATATATAATTGATCATGCTTAAAATAATCAACTTTTAAGTAATATGAGAAATAACAATGGAAATGAATAGATTCCAATATATAAAAATATAAAAATGTTAGCACAATAAAAATGAAATGAAAATTAAAAGGAATATGACCACTTGGGAACATATATTCTTTCATTGACTGAGAGTAAGTAGCTTAATTTATAATAGTGATTCTTAACTTAGATTTTATGGTAATAAGACTCTTCTGAAGGGAGATCAATGAACCCATGAAACTGTATGTAAATATGTCTGTATTGGCATTTTAGGCATTTTTTTCTGTGGAGAAAGATCATTATTCTATCAAATAATCAAATGGAGTCCACAACTTGAAATATTTAAGAACTACTGATTTATGATCTCATTACAATTAATTTTGAAATGTCAAATACTCAGTAAATACATGAGCAGAGAACATAAACAATTATTTTGATGAAAATAGAAACATGCAGAATAAATAAATGTATGAAATGTGTTCTACTTCATTAGTAATCAAAAGGATTCAAATTAAAACAAGTGCCAACTATCTCCTTATATCTAATAAAGCATCAATCACTTTAAAAACAAAAACAACAAAAACTTTTATCAACAGCATAATTTCATTCTTGTACCACTAAAAATTGGTATGACCATTGGGAGAGCAATATGACAATATTTAGTAAATGGCATAAAACTTTCCATACATTGACTCAATAATTTATCCCAAGGCAATTATATACCACAAGCCAAAAGGGGATGCATGAAGATGTTCATTATACTAAAATCTCCAATAGCAAACAAAAGGAAAAGGCAGTCCATATGATATTTTTGGTAAAATAAATGAAAAAAGGTAGAATATTATCATGGCTATGAAAAATATGTGTTTATGAGGATTATAATGTACAAACACAAAACTTTGGGGTGATTTTTAATGTTAAAATATTTCCATAATGTTAATATATGGCAAAACTGAAACACTAATTATCAATTACTAAATATAAGGAGCTTTATAATTTAAAATTAACAAATGAATCATCCAGCATCATAAGGAAGGTTCAGTTTTCAATTCTAGACAAATCCATACTGACATGCAGGTTGTGCCTTGTAAGATTCCAAGATGTCACTCCCATAGATTACAACATACATGGAAACCCCTGGGTTGTTCAAAATAGAGTCTCTGGACTCATAGTTATGTTGTATTTGTGTTAATATGTTCAGATTGTGACTCTGAATCTTATGGCATTCCATATTATCTCTGCAATTATACTATAACGTGGTCAATGTGAAAAGCCACGGACTTTGACTCAAATAATCTATATCACCTATGTCACCTACTAGCTTTATTCCTTCTGAGCTTGTATTCTTTTAATCTACAAAATGGTAAATTTCATATGGATTAAGATGACATATGTAAAACAGCTTCATGAACAATAAGCACTATTAAATTTTATATTTTTACAATAATAAAAGTAGTTATATTAATTTTATCATGTTAGAGAAAATAACTGTTACTATACCAAAATAAAACATTAGCAAGTAACCAATTCAAGGTGTATTTTTCTTGCATTAAAAGCAGAAGAGGTTAGAGAGAACATCTAGTGACAATGTTTATATGATGAAGCTCATATTTAGTGCTATTTACACAGTAGATACATAATATTTTGCACATAATGTCAAGGTTTACCTCCTGCCTTCAAGGCCTATCTAAAAATTGCTCTTTGTACACATAATTGAAAACAATAAAAATATTGCTTTACTACCCACTTTTCACTTAAAAGCATCTGGAACAAATCTTTTCAAATGTCCTCCTACTCAGCTTTTGGTGAAGATGGTAGGGTACATTTTAAAAACCTCTACATGAATGCTTTCAAATGACTCATTTACTCTCCTGTGTCTGACAGATAGGATATGCATGAACATGTAGGAAAAAATAAGTAGAATTGCAAAGAATGTCATTAACATTTATTTATTTTGCAAATGAAACTCAACTCATGATCGATAGCACAATTCTGGATAATTATTGATATCTATCTATCTATATATATGTATATAGATAGATATATAGATATGTACATATACATATACACAGATGTACATACCATTGAGAAATAGATGTACAGACCAGTCTTTCTACTGCAAATCAGTGAAAATGGTTCAATTTTGACCATTAAAAATGTTCTGTTTATTTTTATTAGGTTTGAAAATAATTTTTATCTATTTTTATTCATATTTATACTTCTCCACAAAGGAAAGATTTCTATATTGTAGCAATGATTTGTCCTATACTGTATGGATAATGCTGATATTTTACTACATACATGGTAGCTTGTGGGAGTAACACTATTAAATAAGAACAAAGTATCTTGTGATGCTAAGTAAAATTTTATCATCTGTGAAAACAGTTTTAGGTTTATTATTTATCCACTGTTATCTTGTATATTGCTTAAGAGTACTTACGGATTAATAATGTGCTTTAAAGATTAACAGATATTCTTAGTGCATGGATACATTTGTCTTGAGAAAGCGATTCTTTATGTCATTTGTTTTCAAGAGAAGCAATAGAGATTTATTCCTGAGAAAAGAATATGAGAGCAAATAAGGTTATTTTGTTACAGCATTTCAATAAAGTTCATTTGAACCTTGTAAATAAAATGTGAAATCTCTTCATTCTTTCTCACATGCACTTATTTATTGAACATTGACTAATATGATTACATTTACAGTAATTCAAAGATAGGCTTTGGCTTCAAAAAAGCATTTTGATAAATCAAGATTGGTGATTTTTCCGTCCATCTGTCTCAGTACTAATTTCCAGCTTAGGAAAAAAAGAGATAATTTTTAGAAGTATGACTTTTGTGAAGCTGTTTTAATAATTTTCCACCCTAATCTCTTGATATAAGTCCTTGGGGATGTTTTCCTTGAATATTTATATGTAATCCATGAAGAGTAACATTTGCATTTTAATTTGAAATTTCCTGACTTTTTGATGAAAAGAGGTACTAAATATTTGGAGTTATAATGTCCCCTTCCTCTACAGCATTCACAAATTTATTGATCAAATATTTGCTGAGCTGTTAATTTGTCCAGACAAAGCCATGGTGCTGATTATCAGGAAACCTCTCCTATAATGGGAGGGGGCTATGCCAGGGCCCCATGTTAGAGTACGCAGGTATTGCAAAAATCATTTCTACATGGGTTGGGGGTGGGAGTTAAGAGGAAAGGCTCAGTAATTGTTTTTCAGAAAAATGACATGTAATAGTTTCTTTTGATTATACTAGAGTATGTACTCATTATAGGGGAATAAATAATATTTCATTTATTCAGATTAGACTATTTTTCTGTAATGCACTTATATAATATTTGATTGAATATGAAATTGACTATATCAATTATTTTTTAGATTTCGTTTTAATTTTAATAAAATATATAATTAAAAGTTACTTTGATTATAAAATAGAAATGATATTCAAAATTGCTTCTTAACTCTTAATCTTTTATTTTCCATTGTAGATGAAAGAGAAGATGTTCAAAAGAAAACATTCACAAAATGGATAAATGCACAATTTTCTAAGGTAAGGACATTTTGTTACTTCTCTTTTTAAGATGTAATATAATTTGCTGAATTTTCAAAATGAACTATGTACCTGCGTAATTTAAATGTTTATATTGTTTTCTCATAGCGTGGTTTTATTTTTGTGCAAACCTGGGGGACATATGCTAACTTTTAATTAAGGAAGAAGCAGCAGAATATTTGGTAAAGAGAAATTATTAATTTGACCAAATATATCCTTGATTCTTCTTGAAAATGAGTTTCTTTAATGACATCAATCACTGGAGGATTATAACAGCAATCTTCCATCAAGTAGCTAGTATGTGTCACAGATTAGAAGAAGATATGAGGGACTTTTATTGTTATAGAATGAATATATATTTTTTTGTCTTTCTTGGTCTTTATCAAGTTTAAGAAAAACTGATATAACTGCCTTGGGTCTATTTGGCCCCTATCACTTAGATCATGTGTCAAATAATTTAAGATGATAAGTTTATCCTCTTTGCTGCAGGCATCAATCCACACTCTTAATAATATTTATTTTGCAAATGGAACTCACTCATGGTTGATAGCATGGTTCTATGTAATTATATATGAATGCAGAGCAAAATATTCTTACCTTGAAAACTAGCATTAAGAGTGCAGTATAAAGAGGTTTATATAGATTTCATAGAAAGGCTTGGATTTTCATTTAATAATTCTGGATTTGGGCAAGCCAAATGCTTTGTAAGTCAGTTTCTTTATCTTTACATCGAGCGTGCGTGCGTGTGTGTGTGTGTGTTGAGTGCCAACCTAATAAATCAAATCCAGATAATGGGAATATAAAGCTAATAAAATATGCTCCCTATATTCAAGGTTTAAGAGTGGCAAAATGGTGATATTTGTTGTTTTGCATGTTATAGTGAGGATTAAAAGAGTCACTATATGTAAAAATTCCTAGCACAATACCTGACACTCTTAATATATATTAATTACTCATGGGTCTGTCTCATTTTGTAAAAGTGTTGATAATGGATTCAAAACAGTCCACTGGAAAATATGATCTAAAAAGTTCCCCTTTTACTTTTACAAAAGGTTTTAGAGTATCATTCATTGTTTGTAGTATTTGATAGCAGAATTTTGCCAGGTACTCTTTAGAATATTGTCAAGAGGTAAAGTTACTGTATTTAAATTAATCAAACTTCATTTATATTTACTTACTGAATTAATATTAATAAATTGCTATTACAGAGCTTTAAAAATAAACATAAGAAACATGTTTTTAAAATCTCAACTTTTTAAAAACTAAGTAGGGTACAAATAATAAAAGAGAATAAATTATAATGACACAAATTTAGAAGAATCAATGAAAAATAAATTCAAATATTCAGGGTAGGCATTCATAATTTACCAGATGAATATATATGGTTTAATTGCTGTACCTCCTAGTCTCATTAAAATTTTCTTATATTTGGAATTTTGAAATAGGCAATAGATATAAGCTTTCAAACAAATACAATAGACAAATCAGAACTCCGAAGAGATTTTTTGAAATAATAAATGTAACATAGTTCTCTGAAACTTTGAATTAAACCAATAAGTTATTTTTAATAAGGTGTGTAAACATGACAAAGATAAACACTGTGAATCTCATTTCACAAATCTAAATAGATCATCCCTATCTATACATTGACATTTTCAAATATCATTTACCACAACTCACTTGCTAATATAGAAACCATAGTTTGATATCTTATCTTCTGTGAATATATTGTTGGCTTGGCCTTAGAGCCTTTTTTTCCCCACCCTTATGAATGCCCATATTTTAAAAACTGTGGAATAATCACACACATGAGTACACTGACTGTTTTTTCCCCCAAGTATCCTCTCCCTAATCCAACTCTCACTTATTTCATTTATTTTATAAATGTTCTTCCTAAACGTATTAAAATTAGATCAGGAGAGTCACCATTCTTTCAAATGTAAAAGTTTTATATTTAGGCACATCCTAGGTATCAAGAATATAAATAAATATTTATAAAGACTGAGGAGAACTATTCAGAGGTAGAATTTACATATGTGTGAGTCGACTTTTCATTTAGAGAACCTGAAAAATATTTTTTCCACGTTATCTGATTTTTTCTAGTCAAAACTTCAGGTACATGACTAAATTATATTTATACACTTTTGAAGACAATGAGAATTAAGAGAAAGCTAATTGATTCAGTTTAAGCTACTCAGTGATACTGAAAGATAGACATAACTGTGAGATGTGTCATTTGACATATATTTATTGCATCACTATGTGGCATTCAGCAGAATTCTAGGCCTGTAGAAGTCACAAAATTAGTTAAGGTTGAATCTTCTGATCTCTTGGAACCTACACATTTGGGAATTGCTAAACGGAGTAATACTGAGTGGGCTGTGTGTGGTCAGTACTCTGGGCGAGAATGAATCAGGAAAACCTTTATGAAGAAAGCTCTACTGACTGAGAGACTCTAAAGGAAGGAGCATCAAAGAGAAAGACATTCTAGACAGAGAAAATGGGAATCCATT
>NW_006435781.1:270148-274841 GCF_000325575.1 Pteropus alecto
GAATGTGTGTTCTTTGTAGCCCTAATAGTCATTACTAGTGTACTACCTAAATATAATAAATGTATTTTGGTCACTAGTACAGATAATTAAATATATGCTAAGTTTTAAAAATGAGGAAATTTTCTGAGTAAAAAAAATGTGTTGAAGAAAACTTTAAGAAGGGAGAAAAAGCAATGAAAATTATCATCTGTCTGGTAAATTAGACAAAGAGAATCACATATAACAATAAAAAATGAATATGATAACAAGTTAAAATGTTTATTAGTAAGGCATATAGACACATATAATATTTGTAAGGTATAGAAAGACAGCAAAGTAGTTCCTTGTTATTTTGTAGAGCTACACTAGGGATATTTTAAGGAAACATGTGATTAAATATAGCTATATCATTTTATGTCACTTGAAACCAAATGTACCTTTGTAGTAAATCCAACTGATTTTTCACTTTCCAAGTACAATTTTAAAATAAGCCCTATTGCTTTTTCAGAAAAACTCTTCTATTAACCTTCAATTCTAAAAATTTCTACTGGAATATGATTTATCACACCTACTCTCTAAAGATAAGCAAACATTATTTATCTCCACATAAACACAAAGCCATTGCTAGGAAAGATTAATTCAATGTAAATATTCTATTAATATAATTTCTAGATATTTTATAATCCTAAAAAATGTGTAATTTACTGTGCCACAAATATAATTCACATAATAAGAATCTTGTTCATTCGCACAGTTTCAATCACACAAGCTTATCTAAGGCAAGTACACTTTTGAAATCATAATCAAAAATAATTTTGTCATAAAATTTGCTTCATGTTTGTGTTAGATAAAAAGCAATCTGTGAGGACAAATATTTACTACTAGATCACCTGAGAGATTTAAACCATCTCCCAATGAGTTATATGATAGTTTTGATCTTATACTAGATTTAGTAATTATCTTTATTTCTATCCTCTTTCTATACTTATCTGTCTTATTCTTCTAAAAGCAGTAGACAACTTTATATTTGACTTAAATGAAGTATAAATGTGTAATTGGTTCTGTCTATGAACTTCACAAGAAACCATGATATGCTAATACACTTTTGTCTTCACTGCCATGCCATATATGCCCATACATAAAAAGCCAAGACTAACTCTTTCAAGATAACAATAGCGTGAGATAGAATTAACTGATGCAACATACCTTTCCCGAGAATTCATCATAATTTACCTTCTAGCTACCAAGATGAGCATGATATAATCAAATTAACACTAAAATTATGAATCAATGAATCAGCCTTCTTTGCATAGCTCTGTACAATGAAGCCTTAGGGAAAATCATTAATTCATTTTGAAAAGAAAGGTAAATATGTTAATTTAAATTCATTGAGTCTTGTTTTCTTTATATAGTATGTCTACTTTGTGGGAAAACATATATTTAAAAAGTTTTATATACAGTAAATGATAAACATAAAATATTGCCATTTTTGTTATTGTGTAATATAGTTTCTGAATTGAAGGAATTATATGTTTATGTAATTTTCCTCTGGATACCTGCTCATTTCTTTCTTGAACTTGGTTTTGGCTATCTTCTTTGGTTAGAAGAGGGGAATAGAACATTTATTTGTTTAATTTTCATGTTACACTCTCTTTGCCAATCTATGCACTCAGTAGGTACACAAATACCTACATATACACAATCATTAAACATGTTATGTTTAAAGTCAATTAAATTGTTTCATTATATAAAAGGAAGACATTGGAATATGGGGCAAAACATTGTTTCAGTGAAAGAGATAACAATATTTATATATCTTTCCTCTGTGTCAGTAATAAATTTATATGTAGCTAACAAATTTATATATTATGACTATTCAAGGGACTTGATTTAACAGAAGTAATTGAGCAGGGTATTGTATCATGGAAGGTTCACCAGAAATATAAACAGACTGCTATGTCTCTGCCTTTCTGTTTCTCCATTCTATTTGGTATCAGGAAGAATTAGATCACTAGAGAGCATGAAGGGCAGAGAACCATGTCTCTGGATCACAATAAGCAACCCATATAAGGCCTTGGTAACACTTGGATTATTTAATACAATTGTTTTGGAGAGAGGAATATTGATATGGAAAACTATAGAATTCCTCATTTCAGAAAAGAAACTGTCAAAAAGGCAAAGAGGCAATCATCCAAATGGGAGAATATATTTGCAAATAATGCCTCTAATAAG
Source organism: Pteropus alecto (assembly GCF_000325575.1). NCBI lineage: Eukaryota > Metazoa > Chordata > Mammalia > Chiroptera > Pteropodidae > Pteropus > Pteropus alecto. Next base: position 272,360 of record NW_006435781.1, read on the forward strand.
GGCCTAATATCCAAAATATGCAAAGAACTCATACAACTCATTAGCAAAAAGCAAACTATCCAATTAAAAGATGGGCAGAGGACCTGAATAGACATTTCTCCCAAGAAGACCTACAAATGGCCAACAGATATATGAAACGATGCTTAACTTCACTAGCTGTTAGGGAAATGCAAATCAAAACTATAATGAGGTACCATCTCACACCTGTTAGAATAGCTGTTATCAACAGGACAAGTATTAACGAATGTTGGAGAGGATGCAGAGAAAAAGAAACCCTCATACACTGCTGGTGGGACTGCAAATTGGTACAAACGCTATGGAAAACATTATGGAAGTTCCTCAAAAAATTAAGAATTGAAATACCATATGACCCAGCAGTTCCTCTACTGGAGATTTACCCAAAAAACTTGACAACATCTATCCAAAAAGATAAGTGTACACCGAAGTTCATAGCAGCATTATTTATGGTGGTCAGGACATGGAAGCAACCAAAGTGTCTTTCGATAGATGACTGGATAAAGAAGCTGTGGTACATATATGTAATGAAATATTACTCAGCTATAAGAAGAGTTGAAATACTGCCATTTGCAACAACATGGATGGATAGATCTTAACATAATCATGCTAAGCGAAATAAGCCAGACAGAAAAAGTTGAAAACCACACAATATCACTCATATGTGGGATATAAATCTAAAAGCAACAAACATGACAAACAAAGAGAGACTCGTGGACAGGGACAATAGACTAGTGGTTACCAGAGGATAGGGAGGGGATAAGTAGATGGGGTAAAAGGGGTCAAATATATGGAGAAAGAAAGAAATCTAACTGTGGGCAGTGAACACACAATGCAATATATATACGACATACTGTTGAATTGTACACTTGAAACGTATTGCGTTTTATTGATCAATGTCACCCCAATAATTTTTAATAAAAAAAAGAAATAGTGAAAATTGAGAATTTTTTTGTCCTTGTATATCCTTGTATTAATAAGAATTATAATTTTGAGAGTTATAATTTTATGGTTAGTTGTTCCAATGACCATATGAGATAAGTATTCCAGATGAGCTAAAAGAGAACTTAGGTGGCTTATTCAAGGTAAATGGACGAGATGAAGCTGGCACCCAGGAAACTAGACTCTAAAACTCGTGACATTTTCATACCTCTTACTGTAGTGACTATTCAACCTACCAAATACTGCGTTCTTCTTGGGACACTTGTTGAAAAATTGACAGGTTTTATGAGAAATGGAGAAGGGGTTTGAGGACATTAAAAACTTGAGAATGGGGGTGGGGGAATGGCATAGATGATAGAGGCTCTGTTCATCCCTCTGGCAACCAAATCAAAGTTGTGACAGAAACGAGGAGCAAACAGCAAGGAAAAATCACCTGAGATCTGGATGAACAAGCCATACAATTAGAGAGAAATCTAAGAAATCACCCTGCAATGGCAGAAAGTAGGACAGGGTGAGGATGCAAGGCTGCCCTGTCCTTGAGCGGCTGAGTTGGAACAAGGCCATAGCAGCAGCAGCAGCAGCAGCGGCAGATGCCTCTTAAAGCAGCCGTGCCAGTGAGCAGACTTTTGTGGTGACGGACCTGCTCACTCTGAGCACCAGTACTGGGTTGGCTGTGCGGAGGCACCAGGGACTTACAGGGAGACACTGAGTTGTTGGAGTGAAGGCCAAGGCGAGACTCACTCTGTACAGAAGTGCCAGCGGTATCCATTATTCCACTGTTGAGTCCTCCCCACTCCCAGTGTGTGGATGCTTGACCACAATAGCTGAGATGTCACCAAACTGGATAACAGAGGTCACTCCGCCCAGAGGATTCCCTGATACTCTGCCTCTCCCAACTCGTGGCCTCACCCAAGCCACATCCAGGTGTGTCCTCAGCAAGTCAGGTGCTCCTTGCTGAGCAGCGCCTAGACTCACGATGGAGACAGCTGGCATCGGTTTCTGGTGTGGCCTTTTGAGGCAACTATAAGCACACCATCTATGTATTGCTTGCTGAATCTTAACAGGTGGCCTTGGAGAGGCACAGGCTTGGGCTCAATTTGGCCTGCAGCTGAACCATTCTCAGGACTGCGCCACTGGACACCTATTTCACAAATCTACACTAATAAGATCGAGAGACTTAGGAGCTTTGCTCATTATGTAGAAACAGACACGGAAAGGCGGCCAAAATGGGAAGACAAAGAAGCAGAAACCATATGAGAGAACAGAACAGAGATCTAGGAATTATGGAGTCGAGCAATCTAACAGATGCAGAGTTCAAAACATCGGTTATAAAGATGCTCAGTGAACTTGTGGGAAGTGTAGAAAAATTCAGTGAGAACTTCAACAAAGAGATAAAAAAAAAAACATAAAAATGGAAATGGAAATTATAGAAGGGAACCAGTTTCAAATGGAGAACACATTATCTGAGATGAGAAGTATATTAAATGGAATAAACAAAGTGAATAAAGAAAAGGATCAAATGACC
>NW_006435781.1:275326-280434 GCF_000325575.1 Pteropus alecto
AAGGGGAATGAATTTATCAGCACCAAGCCAGTATTACAGTAAATGTTGGAAGGACTTCTTTAAAAATAAAAAAACATGTATCAAAAACAGGAATAAAAAATAGTAATAACTACATTCCTATCAAGTACCTCAAATGGAAAAGAAATAAGTGCTCCAAACAAAAGATAGAGTGGCTGAATGGATATGAAAACAAAATCTCTACATATGCTGCCTACTTAAGATACTCACTTCAGATTAAAAGACACACACAAACTAAAAGGAAGGAGATGAAAAAAGATATTTCCTTGATGGACCTAGAAGGTATTTAAGTCAGACAGAATACCATATGATTTCACTTATATGCGGAATCTAAGGAGCCGAAAGAACAAACTAATCAAAAACAGATTCACAAATATAGTGGACAATTTGGTGATGGATAGAGGGGAGTGGGGATTAAGGGGCTGGGAGAAAGGGGTGAAAGGTTAAAGAATTAAAAATTAATAGTTTATAGTTGGTCATGGGGATGGAGAGCACGGCATAGGGAAGGCAGTTAGCATTCATATATTGGCTAAGTAGAGGGCCAGGGGACGGAGGGAGCAATTGGGGAGATCGTTTTATGAATTACATAGATGTCTAACCAATGTACTGTATACCTGAAACTAATTAAAATAAATTAATTTTTTTAAAAATGTGAGAATAGAAGATATTTAATGCCTACAATACAAATAGAAACTTTTACCTACATTTGAATGTTTAGTAACGCCATTGTTGGGAAAGATTTTTAATCAATTTTTTCTGTATGAGTTCCAATATTTTGAATGTTAATACTTTTACATGCTAGGTTTTGGTGAGTAATGTAATCTAGTTTTCAATATAATAATGTGAATTGTGAATATTTTTATTTATTAGTATTTTTATTTCCACTAATCATAAACAACTTATTGCATATGAGAGTTTTAAAATATTTATTTAAAATAATATAATGAAAAATGCAAAATATTGCTTTATTGGCATGTGGACTGCTTAAGATCTACACTAGATGTTAAGATGACTTCAAGAATGGTATCTGTGTTGTAGTTGAGATAATTATGCTAATGTTTTAATCCACTGAGAACCATTCCCTTGAATGTTTTCCTTAATCTAATCTTTGTAAAGTACCCAAGTAACAAAGGGTATCATTCAGTTAGTGAAAGGAAAATTGGATTGTGATAGGCCTCGGTTCTCAATGAAAGACAAATAATTTATTGTTTATATTGCACATCTTTCTTAGAAATATATTGTTCTTTATAAACCCACTGTTGCTGAGCTCTTAATAATGTTAGCTAGTTTTAGAAGGTACAGATGTTTTTCTGTTAAAGCTACTATGTTCTGAAATATGAGAAAATTTGAATACCTTCATAATATGGAGTGGTCTCAATGGCAAGCATATTTAGCTGGCAAATGTAAATATTTACCAATTAATATGATTGTTGCTGGCAGAAAACAATTCTCTATAGCTGTTTGGCAAATGAATTAGTTAGTTCATTTATTCTGTCTTAGATCCCTACCTAACTTTTTAGCAAAGCAAGATATATTCACTTTAGTAATTTATTTTCATTTGGGGAAGAATAGTTGGCATTCTAGTACCATCCCACCAGAGATATAGGGTTACTAATAACCTTTCAACATTTAACAAAAATCTATTGAGTGCCAACTATGTGGCAGGTATAGTATTTATATACTGATAAAGGCACAATACAACATGGTTTTTCCTCTCTAGGAGATTATCATCTGAAGGAGGAAACAATTATGTAACAAATGATTAAAATAAAATATGACCTTTAATGTAATAGAAGTGCTGTGGGAACACAGAAGAAAGAATAACTAATTGCTTGGAGAAGGTGACAGCTTTTGAAAAGAGGGGCCATTTAATCTGAAATTGTCCATGCAAAGACAGTTTCAGGAGAGATAAAGGTGTCAGAAATTGCATGTAGAAATGTGGAATGATTGAGGAAGTTTAGCTGGTCGGGTAGGGAGTGGCCAAGGAGAGCTATGTGAGTGGAGAATGGAGGTTATGAGAGGGAGCACAAAGCTATTCCTGGATAATTATATTGTTGCTGGGGCTGGTTGGACCAACAGTAAGATATCGGTTTAATCACGTTAATATTCAACTTCTAGCTGAAAAATGTGAAGTTCTAAAACAATAGGCAATGTTAGAGTAACTAGACAACCCTATAACCACCAGTCCTTCATGCAAAACTGAATTTGAAGCCTACACTTTACACTTAAGGAATAGATACATGGATCTCAAATGAAAATGCAAATAGATTACATTTTTTGTAGAGTTGTTTGATATCACATTTACTCATCAGCACACTGCAACAGGCTCACCTAAAGGGCTCGTTAAAACATTACTGGGACCCACAGCCAGAGTTTCTGATTCAACAGGTCTAGGGAGAGCCCAAGAACTTGGATTTCTAACAAGTTCCCAGTTGAAATATGTTCCTATTATTAAAATCACCTACAACTATTATGTCAGGCAGTGAATTAATATTATAAATATTCTGTCTTTGCCTTAAGTCCTTATCCTTCATAAACAATCATTTATATTTAAGGAAACATGCTTCGACAGAAATACACATAGTCTGCATTCACTGACATTATTTATTGACCGCCTATTACACGTCAGTTGTTCTAGGTTTTAGACTATGATGGTAAAGGTACATGATGATGATGCTGGTCTAGGGACAACACTTTGGGAGCTACTGCCATAGAATGTCAGTAATTTAATCAGGCCTGTAGAAGGGAATGTTTGAGGAAAACTCATCTAGGAATTTGATGAGCCTTCAATGGGGAATGTTCTTTCCTTTTCTTTGACTGAGTATCACTATACTTGACTGAAGTTGGATTCTTTCTAGAAAGGTCTATACTCAATATAGAATTGAGCTGGTGTTAAAAGACTCAAAACCTACCTAACAGATCTATCTATCTATATCTCATGATGGTCTTCTCATGTTACAAAAGTCTTTAAAATATATGTATCTGGCACAGATATATATCTGATTGGCACAAATATTATATTGTGCCAATTCTCCATTATGGTAGATTAGGAAACAGAGTTTTAAACAGTGGAAGGGAGCAATGTAAGTTATACTGTAGGATGTAAAGGTAGAAGTAGAGAGGTGAGCTAGAGGATAGTCTAGTAATCTAGGTTGGGTGTGTATCTGTGGCCAAGAATAGATTGGTAGCCATGAACCTGGAGAGAAGTGGTCATAGTTTGGATATATTTCGAAAGTAGAGATAACAGGATTTGCTAATGGACTAGATATATATGTATATATACACACATATACTATATGTATATGTGTGTATATATACATATATATCTAGTCCATTAGCAAATCCTGTTATCTCTACTTTCGAAATATATCCAAACTATGACCACTTCTCTCCTATATTATATAAAACATGACTTACTTATATAACACATGATAACTAATTTAAAATATATTAGTTTTCATGTGTTCTATAAGTAAATAAGTGATAAAGAAAGCAATTAATAGAACTGAGCTCAAAGTTTGGAAAAAATAGCCCATCCAGGCATTAATATTAACTGTATCTCCTTTTCTTTCACTGCAACAATTTCATGGGCAACAATATGTCTTTCTAACTAATAAAAAAATTAATAAATATACAATGTATTTCATTCTCTTCATTATTTTGCTTCTGCAGAAGAATTCCATTTTTGTAGTATTATGAGGGTCTTCCTCAGTGCTCTACTTAATGGTTATGCATTTACCTTACCTGGATTCCTTTGGCCTCCCAGAATTCTCTATCAAATTATGATTCTGATAGCCAAGACACAAAGAATTAAGATCAAATCTGACCATAATCTGTTGACATAAGTTCAGCAGTAGAAACCTCTCTTGCAATGCAGCTAGAGGCAGATTTGTAAAGTTCTTAGACCACAAAAGGTGGATTTTGATTTTAAAAAGTCTTTTGCTTAATCTTATCCCAGTTTAAGCTTTAATATCACTACCTCAATTCTGTGTGGAGAGTGAAGGTACAATAAAATAGACAAATAGGGATCAATAAATAAGCAATCACTTTCAGTCTTGTGTAGAATTGTGGCCAGCTGATAGATGGAGACAAACAGACCCCTTAACTAGAAATGTGAGTGAAGTCACCCCTTGGTTTAATATTAGTATCATTTAATAAGAAAAAAAAGAAAATTATAAATGAGTTTACTAAATATTTTCTTTTTTGATTTAGATCACCTAGCCACAGAAAAAAAGAATCTTTTCAAAATACTTGGACTATAGATGGCACTTTTTATAAGAACTGGTCTAGTTATTAAAATTATCTGCAACTATCATGTCAGAGAATAAATATTTTGAATATAGTCTATGTATTGTTTTATCTTTCATAAACAATAATTTATATTTTAGGAAATATAGCTACACATAAAGTTAACATTCACTAACTTATTATTTATTGAGTACCTATTATTTGTCAGCTGCTCCAGGATTTTGAACATGGCAATTAAGAGAAAAATTTCTTCTAATCATAGGTGAGATAGATGAGCTAAACTAAGGAAGGAAACATTTAGCAAACTAGTTGACATTCTCTGTATTTATTTGTTGACTTGTTTGTTTTCTCTCTCTGTAACTAGAATATAGAATTTCAGATAGTGATGGGTGCTAAGAGGAAAGACAAAGCAGGATAAGGGAAGAATAAGAATAGGGTGGGTTGCTATTTTATATAGTGGATCCTAGGAAAACCTCTCTGAAGAGACATAAAAGAAATCTGAAGGGAGGAAGAGAATGAATCATGCAGATGATTAGAAAAGAAAGTTCCAGACAGTAGGGAAGAACATGTACAAAGGTCCTGAAGAGGGAATGTGTTTTCAGGTGACAGCAGGGTGGCTGGAGTATAGTGACTTGGAGAGTAGTATGAACTTCAAGTGAAGTGGTATTAGGAGGACAAGTCAGGTAGGGCCTTATTGACCATTGTAAAGCCCTTGGCTTCTCCATTATGGTAGATTAGGAAACAGAGTTTTAAACAGTGGAAGGGAGCAATGTAAGTTATACTGTAGGATGTAAAGGTAGAAGTAGAGAGGTGAGCTAGAGGATAGTCTAGTAATCTAGGTT
>NW_006435781.1:280641-289338 GCF_000325575.1 Pteropus alecto
TGGAAACAAGTTTTAGTTTTAGTATGTTTTCATGGAAAGAGTATTTTCAGCTTCTGAAATTAACTTCAAGTTCATCAATTAATCAGTCAATCTAAATTTTGAGAAAAAAATGAGAAGATACAAAGAACTTCTATCATTGTGTGTGTGTGTGTGTGCGCGCACGCGTGTGTGTGTGTGTGTGTCTGTCTGTCTCTCTGTCTGTCTGTGTGTGTATGTAAATCCAGTACATTCATGTTGGAGTTAACTTGATCTTTACCTGTCCTATGATCTAGGGTGGATGGCCATGAATCAGTGGAGACAGTTTCTTCATAGCATATACTATGTAGAAACTATGTTGACTGTATTATTATTGTTTACATATATTTTCTATCTATTGACTGAGATCTTTGAGGGTCTGAACCTTGGCCCAGTCATTACTGTATAGTCAGCCTAGAGCATACTGTCTGGTGTACAGTGATATTCAATAAATATTTGTCGAATGAGTGGAATGGATGGAAATAAGGAAGAAAGAGAGAAGAGAATTGAAAACAAAGTTGATCATGCTGGCCATTAACTCAGTCCTTTCTTCTGTTGACACTTTCTCCTTCATCTTCTTTCATGTCCTCAAACATCACCTCTACCCAGGGCCTAATACTGGGCTTGAATCTTAGGGAGCATTCGGGAAATGATTGTTGAGTATACAACAAGTAAATTTCCAAATATGCATTTGTAACACTGAGTTCAAAATCTACATTTCCAAGTGCTCCTTTCATTAAAATTTTTATTTTATATTAGTTTCAGGTATATATTTCCAAGTGCTTCTTTCCACCAAGCCATGGCAAAGTCCCAATAGGAAGCCAGGATGATATAAATAGAGATGACCTGATTGGATAGGGAAACAAACAACAAGGTTTGGTTAATGATTAGAAAAACAGGACAAAGAATGATTCTGATGGGTGCAAGGTATTGTCTGAAGACACTAGGCATATATAGATAACATAAATTGGGATAATAACTGAGAGAGAAGAGAGACAAGATAGACATGTTTGGGGCTTGTTGATCATTTTGGTTATAGATATTGAAATATTTGATTGAATGTGGTTACGAGGTATCTAGGAAATCAGTATGGATTTAGAGGCCTGAGTTTTAATTCCCAATTCATCACTTTGTATGTATAAACTTAGGTAAATTACTAAATTTTCTAAGCCCCAACTTCCCCATCAAATACTTAATTAACAGATTAAAAGATGTTATGCATGAAAACCATGTAAAATTATACCTGCCATACGGTAAACATTTAATTAGTATTGGTTATTACTGTTTATATTCTTGTGAGGGCAAGAGGAATTGAATCCCTTTGAGAAGAATGCTTGAGGCTGGTGTTTGTCTGACAAGCTTTTATTTCGCTGAGTGAGATATGAGAGCTGATGGATTTTGGTTACATAATGTTTTCCTTAATGGGGTATGGGAATTGAATAGATTTAACAAGCATTGTGTAGATAAAATATCAGGTTTAAAAACACAGTTTTATGATTAAGTTTGTTAGGCTGGTGACTAGAGAAATAGATGAGGCACTGCAGGTAGAGCTTGCACCATGGAGTACTGTGTAACAGGAATATTTAGTGTAAGGCAAAGAAAATGAGACAAAGAAGGGCAGAGGGCATCAAGAAGAAGGTGCGCTTATCTTTGTCAGTGGTCCAAGGAGTTAAAGTTAAGACAGGAGCTTGTTTACATCTCACTTGTTATACATATAACCCTCTAGAATACTTTTTGACCTTGATATGTGGCTACTCTCCAAAGGCCTCTCTCTGTTTCTTGTCTGTATTTGACCCCTAGTGTCCTAGATCCTGTGTCATCATCTTTCTTGGCTTACTCTTTTGTTTTTAGTAGAGTAGTAGCTTCCTGGGAAAGGGCTCAATGGAGGTAATTTTTTTTAAAAACAGTACATCAAAATATTTTTTATTCTACTCTTCCTTCGTGATCATCTTTTATATCCTCATGATCTTATTTTAGAAAATGCAGGCACGTCTCTCTTATTTTCCATAGATTTTCTTTATAATTCTTCTACAATTCTCTTCTGCTTCTTGCATCGTTCTTGTTTTCCTTCTTTCCTGTTTGTTTTTTGTTTATTTTGGGAAACTCATTTTCGAAGTCATTTCTCAAATCACCTAGTGATCTTAAATTTTAGTTTACATTTAAATATGAGTTACTAACATTCCATAAAGTTAAACACTCTTGCCCGGTAAAAATATTTAATAAAAAAAGGGAATCATTGGCTGCTTCCGCTAACATGTTATACTACACATATATAGTTTAGTCCAAATATCAGGTGTTACTTAATGAAAACACATTTGATACATTCTGGCTAAAGACAGGAAAAGTGTAAGAATGTTCTGTCTATGTTCACTACCACTTAGCACTGCGTTGGAAGTATTAGCCATCACAATCAGAAAAGATATACCTACTCAAGGCAAAACAGTTGAAAGAAGAGGTAACAATATCCCAATTTTCAGATATGATTGTTTACCTAAAAAGCCAAAGAAACAGTAACATTAACAAACACAAATACCAATACAAGCAGTAAAATAATTTAGCAAATTAGCAGAATGTAAATTAACATGCAAAATCAATGGCCTTCATGTATATGAATGATAATGAGCTAGAAGATAGTATTAATCAGATGTAACTATTTACCACCCCAAAACAAATGACAAATTTAACAAGAAATTTTCAAAACCTATATTTAAAACTCTCCTGAAAGATGCAAAAGAAAATTAAAGAGAAAAACTTACCTTGTCCCTGAAGAGCATGACTTAATATCATAAAAGTATTGTTTTTAAGTTAATGTATAAATTAAATGATATTCAGATATAAGTAACATTTTCTTCTGGAGTTAGATAAGTTGATCCTAAAGTTTATATAGGAAAATAAACAAGCAAAAATAACCAAAAAATGAAAATAAATATTAATGAAGGGATAGGAGATAAAACATACAAAAATCATAATTTAAAATATGGGGGTTAAAAATACTCTGTAATGTTACATTTGAATTGAAAATTTCAATGAAAACTAACAGTTCATTAAAATGTATTTCCTAGAAATATACTTCCTATCAACTGGGAAGGCCAGCAGGGTGGGAGTGGGGTGGGGTGGGGGTGGGGAGTGTTTCCCACAGCAACAAGCAACTCTCTTGGATACTAACTGGGTATCCTAGAATTCAACTTAATTCTGACACTATTTACTCACAGATAGCATCAGATCTCACAGTTTAAGTACTCAGTCCTAGAAAACTATATAACCTCCGCCCCCAGAGGCCAGTTGCCAAGTCCAGGACCTCCTCTTCAGGTTCTATTAATTTGTAGAGCTGCTCACAGAACTCCGAGAAATATTTTACTTCCTAGATCACCAGTTTATTATAAAAGGATACTAAGTCAGGAACAGCCAGATGGAAGAGGTGGGTAGGTCAAGGTGTGGGGAAAGGGTGAGGAGCAGGTGCACTACTCTCCCCAAACCTTCATGTGTTCACCTGACAAGAAGCTCTCCAAACCCCTACCTTTTGTTTTTTTAATGGAGGCTTCATTACATTGGCATGGTTGGTTAACTCATTAGCTATTGGTGATTGAACTCTGTCTCCAGCCCCTTAAGGCACCTCCCACTCCCACCAAGATCTGTGATAGGATTGAAAGTTCCACCCTTCTATTATTGGCTGGTTCCCCTGGCAACCAGTCCCCAACTGGAAGTTACCTAAGGGCTTTCCAAAAGTCACCTCATTAACATAACAAAAGACACCTTTATGGCTCTTATCACTAAAAATTTCAAAGGTTTTTGGAGCTGTGTGCCGGAGACCAGAGGAAAGCTGTGTGCTGGAGACCAGAGGAAGACCAAATATATATTTTTATTATGTCACAATATTACACTAGCACTCAGATGTTCATTGTTAAGTATACTGCACATTAAAAGGAATCACAGCTAAGAAGAGGAACATTTGATTCTTAATCTGGCGCAGATAATGTAGTGAGTGAGCCTGAAACCTCTGATTCTGCCATAAAGCAAGGAAGTGTTTCTCAAAATTTGCTAACCTCTTGATTGCTAACATCTCTTTATAGTTTTATTCCTCTTCAAAAGTTTTTTTTTTCCTTTTGTTTTATAGGCAGCCTTCTGATAAATTTTTAAAAAATATTCATACTGATTATTCATACTAAATATTCATACTAAAAATATTCATTCATACTAATATGTTTTTCTAATATTTAATATATACACTTAATAACAATAAATGTTGGCTTAGAATTTCTCTAATGGTCTCTTCAAGAATCTGGAGCATTGTTTATCACCACAAAAAATGGTAATGTTTGATTTCAGTATGCCAGTTTTCAAGTAAAATTGACTTAGCCTCTACTTTTTAAAAATGAATGCAAAACAGAATGTTTTAGATTACCAGTTTTATAATCATAATGGACTTTGAAGACGAGTATAATTTTGGAATGTCAGCAATATTCTCTTGATGTTTAGGTATGCCTCACTGTGTAGTATGCACATATGTTCTGAAAGAAGCAATGAAAAGTGAAAATTGCTTCTGAAAATACTCTAAATGATCTATGTAAGTAGAGTATTAGGATCGTAGACATCGGAATTTATTCAAGCCTGTATTTTAAGACATTTTGATATATCTCCTGAAAAATAAATTTGTCATCTAAGTCATAAACCACTAATTTGGATTAAAAAGACTTAAACAAATAAAAGATCATTAAGAATATTGCCTGATAACCTAAGATTCTGATTACATTATATGAATATTACATTTAGTGTATTTTCTATTTCATCTTAGTTATAGGTTAGCTAATCAGCAGTCACAAGTTAATAATAATAATAAAAAAAACTGTGCTAACTTACAAAACAAGTGCTAGCTTTCTTCCACCCTCTTAAATGTATCAAATCAGATTTTATTCTGCATGAATAACAACATTTGCTATTTGTTCTCTTTGGTTAATGAAGATATATATTTTCCTATGTTGTTCATTTTCAGGATTTCTAGTAGCAGAGGTTTATGAGATTTTTTTTCCATGTGTTTTTGGGAAAAATTCACACATCAATATTATGGTCCAACTATGTTGAACTGGTAATTTGCTTACTATATTTTTACCTTCTGTGTAGAGAAAAAAAGTAGATTAGAGAGGTACATGTCTAGGTACTAGGATCAACTCTGTCATTTGTAAAGTATTTTACTTATTGGGTGTAAAGAGAACCAAAAGATGAAAGTGTAGACAATATTTTTTTTTTAATGATTGGGAAGACTTTGGGGTCCATCAACAGAATTGTTATTTTTGTTCTGTCACAATTTTTTACAGAAAACATTTTATAGTAAGTCTTAGTATTAAAGAATAATGTTGCTACATCTGTTTTTAAGAAGATACTAAGAATAAAGATTAAAAAGAGAAATTAAAAACTGTTGTGGGGAAGGAAGAAACTTTCTTCTACCCTCAAGGTTCTTTTCAGCTGGTCTAATAATTAAATCGACATGAGACAGATTAAGAACAGAAAATGAGCAAATTTAATACATATGTACATATGGGAATCCTGCATACATGAGAGAGTCAGAGACCCCACATACATGAGAGGTTCTAAAACACAAAGGGAAAATGAGGTACATATAACATTTTGAGCTAAGGAATACCTTGGGGCTTCAGAAAGAAGGAAAGATATTGCAGGATCATAAGAAGAGCAAGTGTTCAGTAATTAGAAGATTGCCCTGCCGTATAGCTATATCAAAAAAAGATTATCTCTGATAATCTCTTATTATGGGCAATACCCCTAATTCAAATTCTTCTCGGTAATTAAGGGGTAGGGGCAGAAGTTTCTCTTGAACCTCAAGGTCTTGGTTGCCTTTAGCTCAAAATAATCTGCTTACCATAGAGACATACCTTGGGGTGGCTCATTTCGAACCCCTCTAGTGTTGAGGAAACTCTTGTAGATGAAGTAAGGTAAAAAGGAGAACAATGATTTAAATATCAGGAAAAAAGTCCTATGAGAAAAGTCAGAAGAAAGGGAATGTTTAGCCAAATTAGATAATAAACTAAGTGGTGCTTTCCTCATATTCATTATTTGAACACTTATTTTGCTTAAGCTTATTTTTAATAAACTGGATTTTTAAAATAAGTTTTACATACATGTAGAAAAATTTGGTTGAACACAATAAAGAATCTCTGATAGAGTAAAACACATTGGAAGGAAGTTTCAAAGGAGCCATCTGCATTTACTCTACAAAAGAAAAAATAGCTCTGAGAACTCTTGAATAATAATGGGATGGTTTATAAGTAATCTTCAGTATTTGCAAAACACTGAAAAGAGCATGTATTTTGCAACAATAAGTTCATATAAGTCAACCTTAAATTGTTTCTAAAGTTGTCTCTTTTTCAGAACTATCAATATAGTTACGGAAGTTCTGAGTAATTCACAGGCATTGTCAAAATGCCATAGCCCTTGAAGTCCAAGGAATGAGACGTAGGAGTCTTTTAACATTTCATAACTCTCTGTACTCATTTTTCCTAATAGACAGGACCCAGCAACTTGGTTTTTAAAACACCTTTCAGAATGTCACATTATAGTCAGTCCTCATGCTTATCCTGGCAGGGATTTTTCTTGTCATAAAATTTAGTTCCTATATTAGGTAACGTCCTCAAAAAAATCTTGTCATAAAAGTTAGTTCCTATATTAGGTAACGTCCTCCCTGTTTTTATTATGGAATCACATGACCCCATAGTCTATTTTATCAGTAAGGGATTATTAGAAGAGTACCTGGCCAGAAGTAGATTCACAATTATTGTTGTATAATTACTGAGTGAGAGAATGAATGGTAGATATAATGAAGTAGAAAGATATGGAACCCTGAGAAGTTTGACAACATCATCCAATAAAAATATAATGCAAACCACTTACATAATTTAAAATTTTCTTGCAGTCACATTTAAAAAGTAAAAAAGAAAGAAATAGAATTGTTTTAATAATTTATTTAACCCAAAATATCTAAAATATCTCTTCAACGCATAACAATATATTCATTATTAAAGAGCTATTTTGTAATATTTTTGTAGTATCTTTTTTAAATCCAGTGTGTATTTTACACTTATAGAACATCTCAGTTTGGAATAGTCACATTTCAAGTGCACAATAGCCACATGTGGCCAGTGACTAACATAATGGACAGCATAGCGATTGAAGGATATTGAAATATCCTGACCAGGTCAGGAAGGGACTTTGATTACTTCCACCAACATCCTATGGGCAAAACCCAGTTACGTGGTTCAACCTAACTACAAAGAAGACTAGAAAGTCTAGCTAACGAGGATTCTTCAAAAAACTATTGGTTAGACAACCTAAGTGTAATATATCAGTATATTGTCTAAAATCTTAATTTATTTGAAACAATTACATACAGTTGATAACAATTACATAGACTAGAATAGAATGTACTATTTTTGAAGGCAAGTTCAAAGTGTATGTAATGAGCAGTATTGACTAAAGCACGTTAAGAATTGTGAATTGAGGAAAAAATATGAAACTTCTCTGTTAAAACTGCCTCAGTACCCCTAAGTAGTAAGTAAAAACAAAAATAAACACAGAAACACAAAATACATTACTAATCCTAGTAGTTTAGCTTGTAAACTCATATTGAATTTGTTACATGATTCGTATTTACCAGTTGTTTTAACATTATGTAGTACTAGCCCAATAAATTAAATACATGGAAAAAAATAAAACACAACTTTCAATGAAATTACAAGGAGGAATTGGAAATTTAAAACCTTATTTTTGTTTTATTCATTCCCTATATGTGGACATGAAACTTTGAGCACATAGAAGTGAATTTGTTCTCACAGCAATGCACAGACCAGAAACATTTAGTGAGAAGACATTTCTTCAAGTGACTCAACATTTTAGTTTTCTGAAATGAATAAATGTTCAAACACTCTTGTGGCAGACTTAATCAATAGAAAGCTTTTATAAATAAATTTCCCCCCACATTCTCTCCAACGTTATTACTACCAGTATATCTTCTCTAAAATTGACTAGGTTTTTAACAGAGATAGCTATTTTTATTTTGTGGAACCGCATCCTCAGAACAGCATAAGAACACTGAATTTCTAGCTATTTCTACTTTCATGGTTCACTCTTCAAACTGTGAGAGCATGTAGAACAATCACTGGAAGAGTATACACAGCTTCCAATTTTTAGCCAATAGACTGAAGTTTGGGTAGAGACTCTGTACACTATTTTGTATCACTAGCTGTGTGAATCTAACAAATCAAAGGTACTCAAGAAATATTGGTGTTGGGATAGAGTAATGCATATAAGAAATTCTTTTCACTAATTACTCGCAAACATGTTACGTACAGTCCCTTGCAATTGGAGGAAATTTGGAGTGAATAATATGAGAAATCAAGTTATAAAAAGTTATAAAAAGCATTATAATTTTTCTAAGCATCTCAATAAATTAATAAAAATACTTAGATGATAAAACAGTAAGAATATATACATTTATATGAATTTATATATGTATGCATATATGTATATAATTAACTACATTAAGTGAAAGCTAAATGTTTCTACCTAGGCTAGAAAATTTTAAAACATATGCTCATAACTAAATGTAGTAATCTTATAATATTGAAAGCTATAAATAATTATATAAAATACTTATAATATTTATAACATTAAGAA
>NW_006435781.1:289486-299616 GCF_000325575.1 Pteropus alecto
TATTTGATTATCTTCAAACCATACCATTAGAGAGTAGAAAAAGGGAAAACACAAATTAAGTAAGCAGAAACATCTAAACTATATTTTTGTTCTTAAATAATTCATGTTTCTGTTTCATATAACTAATTTAGTAATGACAATCGTAATTTTAAGATGAGACTTTCTGGCTATTATTCACAAATGCTAAATAAAGAATTCTCATTTCTCTATTAAATCTGAATTCTTTAGAAATTGGTCCTTTTTTCTCAATAGATTTACTTTATAAAAAGAGAGAAAGAACACAATGTATATGTATATCAAATTATCACAATGTATACTTTAAATATCTTATAATATTATTTGTCAGTTAAACCCCCCAAAAGCTGAAAAGAGACAAAGAAGATAGCTTAAATTTGTTTTCTTTTAAATATCAAAATATTTCATTGAAAATAATTTATAAAGTCATTAACTACTTTAGAATAAAATCTTTATAATATTTATTTTGAAAGGGTTACATACTTTTTTTTAGATGCTTTCTCAATTTTAGCACTTTGTTGACATATGTAACCGTTTTTATGAAAAATCAACTGGGGTATTGTAAAGTAGGTAGTTCAGATAACCTTAAAGTAATTAAAATCTGAACATGGTTGGTCTGAATCAGGTTTATTTAAGGAAAACTTTTACAAAAACTATTTGTTCATGCTAATCAGACTCATCAGGTAATTTTTCACCTTTTTATTTTTTGAATAAACATTCAGTAAGTAAGTTGACTGGGCAATCTAAACTATTTTGATATTCTTATTCATGATACTTTAAAAAATGGAATTTGATGCCTTGGAAAACAGTATTAAAACTTTTACAAGTTACTAAAATGTTTATTGGATTGCTTTTTTTAACAAAACGAGAATCACAAATACTTTATTCTTTTACAATTGTAAATAATTACCTTCACTTTGAACATTTTTTCTCCTTATTTTAACCCAAAATTTCTACTGAGAGCTTTAAAAACTTATACTTGGTGGCTCCACTTAAAATGTGATTTACATCCCTTGTCATTATTTATTCTTTGAAATGATACTTTATCATTGCTTAAATCAGTGTGGGTACATTGAACAAGGTTTGGAGCCACTCTGTAGAACTGAGTCATTAGCCTGTAATTTTACAGTGGATGAAGTACTATGTTTTCATTACTTCAAAAAAAAATAAATAAATAATGACCTTGCAATTGACTCTCACATTTAACATTTCTATTTCAGCTGTACCACCATTAAATAAAACTATTTTCATTGACCACATGAAAAGCCAGAAAAATCATTGAGTCACAGTTTAATCTAATTCTATTTAAATCTAACAAAGATAGCCATAATTAGCAATTTACCAAATCAAAGGCCATAGTTGAGCTACACTCAAAATTGTGTTGATTTGGTAGTAATTAGCCTTAAATTTTGAAACATTCTTCTGAGGGTGCTAAAGATCTTTCAAGAGTTTATTATATGGTACCTAATATTTTTCAAGGGTTGGATGGTTTATGAAGTTGAAGCTATTACCTAACTACAGGCAATTCTGTTGCACCTATTGTCCAAGTTTTTGTGAATACATCTTATTTCACTTGACCTGCCTTAGGGTATAGGAATCTCAGCGTTCAACAGCAGCAATAGAAAGGCTAGTCCCCACGAAGATTCTGAGTACTATATTTTTAAAAAATTACAAGACATGACCTTCTTGCCTCCCAATACCCAAAACACCCATCTTGTTTCTAATGAATAAGGCGACAGACATGATAGAACCAGGGCAGAGCCAAATTCTGACAGTCAGTGACATTTCCAGAACAGAGGAATTCATATTAGAAAAATGAACAATGAGGGCTTGCTGCCCAAAATTGTTTGTTCCGTGAAAAATGTGCCTGTTAGCAAAGTCCCATGACTAGCAATTCTAGATAAAGTTCATATGTACATTTTTAAAAAACACAGTGCTTTCCATAGAATTCAAGTTAAAAATGAAGAAAAAGAATGATTCACATTATTTTAAAAAATACTATTCACATGTAGGCTCAATATTGAGCTTAAAAATCAAAGTAGCTCAAGGATCATAGGATAGACATGTAATTCTAAGAACTATCACTTATTACGTGTTAGGCACTATTATAATGGATTTACATGGGTTATCTCATTCAATTCTTAAAGCAACATTTGAAATAGACACAATATTCCTATTTTACATATGAGAAAAACAAAGCAGAGAATAGTTAAAGAACTTGTATAAAGTTGAACTGCGACAAAAATTGGATACTTTCTAAAGCTTTCAAAAGGGCTGCAGAGTTCAGATTATTAAATAATCATTGTTTCTCTAAGTCAGGAGCTTTCACCTTTTTTCTATTTGCTGTCCACCACCCTATTTAAGAGAAAAAGGGAGAACTCTTGATGACCTATCTGGTCTACGCGTCTCTCCCCTCTCCTCACCACATATACACACCTGTAAAAGTTTCATTGTCCTTACCATGTATCCACACCCTAGCAATTTGTATTCTATTCTATTTGATTTTTTAAATTAATAGCTGGCATGATATATAAATGAATTTCACAACCCACTAATGTCTTGACCTGTAGCTTGAAAGATCTCTTTAGATGATTTGCCCAAACTACTTACAACGTCAGATCCTAAATTTAGGGGTCTTAACTTGAAAACTGATGCTCTTTCCTCTTGTTTTTATAATCATTTTAGTCCAAGGTTTGTAAATTTTCTCATTTTTCCCAGTGTTAGATATAAATCAGAATATTTGCAGATGAAATGCGAACATTGCCATAGGAGCAATCTCTAACTATGGGGTCCAGTACCGAAGTAAAACAAATCAATTTCAGTAAAACCCAAGGTATTTTTTCTTTACTGAAATGCATCGTAAAATATGGACAGTTTTTAAGGAAAGAAAATTAAAAAGAAATGACATGCTAGATTTCAGTACACATTTTACTTTCTTAGATTGTCACTGAAGAATTCTCACCTCAGAAAACTTGGAAAAAACAAAATTTTTAGAAGTATCAGAGTCAGGATGTTTTGGTCTTTATGAAATCATACATCTTACCTTTAGAAATGACCAAGGGAAAGTCTGTTACACAATCAAAATGATTTAAATTAGACATGTAGCCTTCTTTTGTGCGAACAAATCTGAGTCACCCATCATTTTCAGATACATGAGGAAGATGTGCCAGTGCTCTTTTTATTATCATGCTTGTGTGGTGTCTTACTTCCTACTGTTCAGATTTTTAAAATTTTTTTTTATTAATTTAGGTATGCAAAAAAAGCTGTATGTATTTAATACACGCTATCACCATACACAATTATAATTTAACCATCACCTCTAAAATTTTCCTCTCTCCTACTTTTTTTAATAATAATGTTTAACATATGATCTACCCTCATAACACATTTTTAAGTATACAATACAGTATTGTTAACTGTATACACGATGCTGTACACTAGATCTCTAGGACTTATTCATCTTGCATAAATGAAACTATATACACTTTGACCAATCCATTAGTATTATTGCTGCTTAGATTAGAAATGTTTAAATAAATTAGTTTCCTGTCAGATCACTAATCTATATCAAATAGATGTTACTATTGAAAAAAAATACTTTACTAAATGGAATCATTTCAAAACCTGTGATTGTTTCCCCTAAATGATTGAGAATGGATTTTTCTTTTATGTAAATAAATATATTTAACAGAAAAAATTAATTTTGAATATCAAAGGAATGACAAAATGAAAACCATATCCTGGCATAATAGTCTTGCAAAATTTCCAAGAAGAAAAAAGTTAAAAGCACTCTCAATAAGCAATTGCAAGCTGTGAAATGGCAAATTAAAGCAGGGGATTAAGTGTATTTCCAGTTAATTTTGATAAAAAAATTTCCGGTTTTGCAGAAATGGCTAAGTAATTGCATTTGGTATGAAGATTTTTTTTTTTTGGTCAAAATTATCTTAATAGATTTCTGAATTCCTCACATGCGCTGAAATGAACCAATATTCTATGCTATATTTTAGTCAAAGAAAGTTTTAATTTTGGTTTTTAGATATCAATAAGATTGCATTCGTTTATATATGTGTTTGTACACATATAACCCTACATGTATGCATAACATATGTACAGATAAAAGTATACATTTATTAGTAATAAATATCTAAACTTGTGCTGTTCAATTCTGTAACCACTAGACACTTATGAAAATTTAAATTAGTGAAAAAAAATATGTGGTTTGTCTATTGCACTAACCATGTGTTTACGGTGGCCATCTTATTGGGTAGTGCAGGTATAGAACATTTAAATCGTTATAAAAAAAATTCTAATGAATAGTGGTGGTTTAGCTCTTTTTAACATTGCAAACTTAGTCATTAAACAAGATTCGTAATTATTTAGCATACATTGATTATGTTCTAAAATATCAACTTTCACCTCAATGTATAGAGAAAATTAGTCCACTTTTGAATTTAATAGAGACCTTTGATTTTTTTCTAAATAAAAACATGGGCTCTAAATGAAATATTTGACAAAAATTGCAGTGTTATAGCCACAATTTATAAAGAAAACCAAATTTTAGATAACATAATTTTTTGAAAAGAGAAGAAAAATACAAAATAATGTACTATATTTGTGCTCCTTTAATTGTTCTAATTATGATTATAATTAGATGAAAATTTAATTTAACAAATTAAGAATAATATTATTGCGGTACATTGTCTCTAAAATGGTCTTAAATTAGGGATGCCGGATAAGGTACAGGATGCTCTGTTCTCACCTCTTCTAGAATGAAGCTTAGGTTAAGAACCAAGATGTACATATATTCTCATTGCCTTTCTATTACCATTACTGTTGTGGGTGTTAGGAACAGGGACATGAAGGTTCTCTTTGTGAGACACAAATCTTATATGAACACTTTTTAGACACCATTTCAAACTGGGGCTGCCTGGCTGAGTACCTTTTCTCTAGGTATGAGTAGCACTAAACTCTCTAGGTGACAGACATAACCTAGTGCTGAACAGGGATCTAAGCAATATAATTTGATCACAGTTCAGGTGGTTGTAATTAAGAATGACCTCATGTGAAATGAATGTTTTGGGGGATAACCTTCTAAAGGTAATGATGTTTATAATGATGGTATAGTATCTGAAAATTTCAAAACAAACTACTTAAGAACTTTTCATAAATTACCCTCATTATTTTGGATTGACATTTTCAGGTGACAGCTAACTCCTCTTTGGAAGGGAAATGGATTTAGGGAAAACAATGAAGTCATTTCTGAATTAATCTAAAATATGATTTCATCAATGACTGATGAATTAAACTGCATTCTATTGGTAAGGATGTATTCCTTAGAATTTTTAAGGTTTTTTTCTTCTATCTTTATTTCAGAAGAAAAAATTGTTTTTTTTTTTCAGAGTTCGTACACTATAGCTGGCATATGAGCATGGTCTATAAGAAGATATTTATAATCCCCTGTATGTTTGATTGAAAGGAAAACAACTACTTCAAAATCTCTTAAGTCTGTCCTATAGGCAAAGAAGAAAAATCCCCACACAATTTAGTCAACACTTGGAAATAAACTATAAGATCAATGCTTTTCATTTGGCATTATGATGATTCCATGTATGGCAACATGCTCATCAATCAAAGAGTTAGATTACTGTGTGCAATAGCATTGCAGTTACCCAGTTAATATAAAAACAAATATATATTAATTAATGACAGCTTTTCTTATCTTCATACAGTATTATGAAAGCTCTAGGGTATGAAATAGAATAGTTAACAATTAGACAACTATTAATAATAAGGTTAATCATATTCTGGCCCTACAGCTAAGAAAATGGAGTGAGAATTAGAACAGCACCAAAGTTATTCAAGTTGTCCAAGTGGCAAAATAAAACTGATTAATACTAGTAAACTAAATTCTCATCAGGCACTATTTACATAAAGTATTTTTCATCTACAGGCAAAAATCTTAGTAGAAAAATATGACCTCTCAGAACTAATATCAAGAATTCTGTGATAATAAAAATAACGTTTTAATTTAAAATATATTATAATTACATTATTTGAAAAAAAATTGAGCTTTCATTGTAAAGATATGCCATTTTTTTAAATTAAAATACTCTATAAAAATAATTTATAAAAGAAAATGCTTTGTCTTCATTCTTTTTGTGTGAAGGTCAAACAGATTAGTATTTAGTTGCAGAAATTATGTCTTTTTTTTTTAAATTCACAATGATTGTGACATTTTCTGAAGTACATGTAGTTAGCACCATCATGGTCAAAACAATTCATTTTCGCCCTTTACTTTGATGTTAATCATAGTGGCCCTTCAAGTTGCTACATGATTTTAAGATTGAAATTGCAAAAAAGAAAGTGGCTGCTGATTCCCAGACCAAAACAGAATAGTGGTGTCAGATGAGAGGAATTTTGCAGTGTTCTGTCACATTTCATTTTTATTTTTATTTTTTTCTCTGTGTGACATATGTTCTGAACTGGGGTGCTGTAACGTTTTTATTGCTATAAGTTTGAAATGACCACATTACTCATGAGCTAGAGTGTCACAGTGAGTTTTTAGCTTCTTTTAAAGCTGTAGAAATAAAACTTTATAGTACCCTACCCTGGTATATGTTGTTTTATGCGATGACACATTTGGCTCCACTTTACTCTTTTTTATTCCTCTTCATTATTTTATTCTTGAATTATAGCAGAATTTGCATTAAAGTTTCCTAAAATATAACAGTTTGATTTAAGCTACATTTTATGGTACCCTTATGCATTTTTTCATGCAGATTGTCTTTGACCTTAAACGACCATCCCTTTTTCTTTTGTAATTTAGGTGATCAGTTTAAACATAGTTCATTGTGAAATTTATTGCTGTTGGAACATTTATTTTATTTCAAAAAGGTAGTTTTTGGTATCTAAGCAAACCAAAACTACTGGTCAAGAAGAAATACAATATAATAACATTTGCTTCCTTTCACAGAAATAATTAAAATTCTTAACACATCCACAGTCACATTAGACAATTTGTGTGGCATGTACACTTCAGTAAAACATGAGCCTTCTTTTTATATGTTATGCATTCTAGCCTCTACAAGGACATCAATATCTCATGCTGAAAGTATCCAAACTATAAAGTGATTCTAGAATTAGCTTATCCCAGATTGAACCCATGAGCAATGTGGCTGACCTGACAGCCTAGAGTGAGTGATGTGCTCAGAATGGATCAGATAAGAAGCTATTTGTTTTAAATTCAGGAAGTAAGCTTACTATTTTGTCAAATATACTGTTTTGTTTCATTTTTTACAAGTTAGTACATAAATATGGTAAAGAAATTCCCCAGATTTCTTTGAAAAGGTCTCCAAACTTTCTTTATATTGCCAGATCTTGAACTGGTGCTTTTGAAGGTACTATTTTAGTGATTTCTAGAAGGCTGATCATTTTAGTGAATAAAGTCAGAAACGTGCATGGCTGACTCAGATTCAAGAAAGAATTTTGATTGCTGTTGTAATACTTTTAACTCATAAGTAATTAATACTGAGAAGCACTGGTATTCCTATTTGTGCATTTTTCTTACCACAACAGTTCCACTGGAAGTCTCTAATCAATGTGATTCCACATTCACATGCATAAGCATACCTATACATAATGTTTCACATGTATAAGGATAAATTTTTAACTGTCTTTAAATTTTTGTTTTGAAGAACAATGTGTGATTTTGAGGTGTTCTGTGGATAAATTATTTTCCAGCTGTGGCTGATATATGTGGGAATTACTCATGCAGGTTTGGCAGAATATACTCTCTTCTGGGCACTCCTTCCTACACAATATGGCTTATGATTTTAAGAATCCATTTTAGGAGACCAGCCAAGATGGCGTAGAAGCTAAATGCTCTGCATGCCTCTTCTCACAATCGTATCAAAATTACAAAGAAACTATAGAGCAACCATAACTAGGAGTCACCTGAGGTCTGGCTGAACAGAAATCCTACAACTGGGGACACACATAAGAAGAAGAGGCTGGTAGGAGGGGTGGAGAAACGAAATGGCCAGTCCCACAAGTGCGTGTGGCAGTTGAGAATCAGGAGTGTTATCTTGGCAGCAGACCCCCCTCCCCAACCTGAAGAGAGAGGGGTCCCAGACCCACACTGGGCTCCCCAGCCAGTGCCGGTGCTGAGAAGAGAAGTCCCCACAACCTCTGGCTGTGAAAACCATCAGAGATTGTGGCTGAGTGAGACAGAGGGCTGTGGGAGTGGCAAGCATTCCTCTTATAGGGCCTGCACGTGGACTTACCACTGCTGGTCTCACTCCCTCTGAGCGTCAGCTCTGGGGCAGCTACTCCAGGGGCACCAAGGATATATGGGGAGATAATGAGTTGTCAGGTTTCATGGCGAGGGCTGGAGGGATGACTTTCTCCTGGACAGAAGTGCTGGCAGAAGTCATTGTTCCTTGGTTGAGCCATCCCACTTTCCAGACTGTGGCTGCAGGTAGCTGCCATACCTGAGTCTCCATCAACCTAGATAACACAGGTCGCTCTGACCAGATAACTCCCTGAGACTTCACCTCCCCCAACTTGCGGGCCCACCCAAGCTGCTTCTGGTGGTTTATTCCATACAAATGGCCGATCTCAGCTCATGCTGCAAACTTTCTTAAAATTTGTCAAAGGCTCACAAAACCCAAAGAAGCAGCATCTGGCCTTGGCATGCCCCACACCTCTTGCTGAGCAGCACCAAGCTGAGCATTAGCGGCAGCCAGCCTCGGTTCCTGGCTTGGCCTCTCGAGGCACTTTTAAGCCCAGCACAGGTGGCAGCCATCTGTGGATTGCTTGGAGACTCTTACCAGGTAGCTCCAGAAAGTGCACAGGCTGCAGCTGAACTTGGCCTGCAACTGGGCCCCTTCCAGAAGGCCCTTGGGCTGGCACACCCAGTAGCCTGCTTCCACCGGCAATAGAGCTGGAGCACCACCCAGGGCTGCATCTGATGAAGACACACCCAAAGGGCTGACTGGGTGGGCACCAGACCCCTGCTAAAGTAAATCCTGCTCAATAGGATCAGCCCCTCACTGGCCAGTCTTCACAATCAGCCCAAAGGTCAGTCCCTCCCATCGAAGTGCAAACAGCCACCAAGGCTCAACTACATCAGAAGGGCACATACAACTCACACAAGGAACACACCTTCAATGCCTCACTCAGGTGACCAGGGAAGCCTGGGCCACTGGGCCCCACAGGACACCTACTACATAAAGCTACTCTACTAAGACTGGGAGACTTAGGAGCCATACCTAATATATAGAAACAGACACAGGGAGGCAGCCAAAATGGGAAGGCAAAGAAACATGTCTCACATAAAAGAACAGAACAAAGTTCTAGATAAAGAACAAAACAAAGCAGAGACAAGCAATCTACCAAATGCATAGTTCAAAACAATGGTTATAAAGATGCTCAGTGAACTTAGGGGAAGAGTTAGTGAACTCACTGAGAACTTTAACAAAGAGATAGAAAACAGAAAAATGGAGATGGAAAATATAGGAAGCACTCAGAAAGGAAGAATACAAAATCTGAGATGAAGAGTGCATTAGAGGGAATCAACAGGTTGGATGAAGTGAACGGTCAAATCAGTGATTTAGAAGATAAGGTAATAGAAAACACCCAATTAGAACAGCAACAAGAAAAAATGAATCCCCAAAAAGGTGATGGTTTAAGGGGCTTCTGGGAAAACATCAAGCATACCAACATTCATATCACAGGATCAAGAAAAGAGAGGGAGAAATAGATTGAAACCTATGTGAAGAAATAATGACTGGGAATATTCCTTGATGAAGAAAATAGACATACAAATTTGGGAACTACAGAGTCCCAAACAAGATTAACATAAAGAGGCCCAGAACAAGAAACATCACGTTTAAAATGCCAAAGGTTAAAAACAAAGAGAGAATCTCAAAAGTAGCAAGATAAAAGCAGCTACTGATGTACAAGGGAGCTTCCATAGTCTGTCAGCTAATTCTCAAAAGAAACTTCATAGGCCAGAAGGGTTGGCATAAAATATTCAAAGTGATGAAAAGCAAGGACCTAAAACCAAGATTACTCTACCCAGCAAGGCTATCATTTAGAATCAAGGAGTGGTACAG
>NW_006435781.1:300053-304278 GCF_000325575.1 Pteropus alecto
AATTTTAAGGGTTACCAGATCTGATGGGGGTTGGGGGGGGGCCGGGGAAAAGGGGGGAAGGGATTAAGAAGGGCAAAATGATAATTACAAAATAGTCATGGAGGTACAAAGGACAGCATAAGGAATATTGTCAGTAATATTGTAATAACTGTGGATGGTGTCAGATGGGTACTAAAGTTATTGGGGTGATCACTTCATGAGATATATAGGTGTCTAATCACTCTGTTGTACACCTGAAAATAATATAATATTGTATGCCAACTATAATTTAAAAATTAAAAATATTTATTAAAAAGAATCCAGTTAAGTGTAATGAAAGAAATAAATTACTCTTTATCCCAGAGAAACAGTGAAGAGGTTTTGTCATTCGTTACTTTAGAGAGTGCACGACAGCCTCCACAAATAGAGTAGAATCAGGTTGATGTAAAGGCTGTCATTTCATGGCAAATGAAAAGGAGAAAAGAATGTTCTCCTTTAATTACACTGTGGCACTGAAATGACAGAGAGAGACATTGTTGTGGGTTAATATGGAATGAAATCAAGTAAATAGGACTATGCATACTTTCGTGTGGGGAGGAAACACCAAAAATGTAACTCCCCAACAGTGCGCTGAATCTGCCTGTGTTTTGTCTGGCTGCTATGTTTGGTGTGTGGGCCATCTGGCTCGTGATGCCAGTAATGTTTGCACACTCACGCATCAATCAGAACTGGTGCAGGGCCTATTAGGAAGCACCAGCCAGTTAGGTGACATGCCAGGACTGCAAAGCAAAAAAAACCAACCAGGGAGCTTCTACACAATCTGACACTGACATGGGCATTGGAGGAACCTTTTGATGCATCTGGCTGTATCATCGATGTCAAGGTTATGCTAGATTAGGCATGTGGATGTCAAGTCATGTAAGGCCTCATTTATATCATTGGTTTTGCCTGTGTAATTCAAATGGACCAAAACATAAAAAATGATCTTGAGCCTTAGGTCTTTTGGAGATAGAATAATCATTGACCTGAAATTGTCATGTATTCCTGACTAACAGACAGAAAGACATCAGAAGCAGCTTTGAGTATCCTGCTCTCAGATTTATATTATGCTACTTGTTTTTGACAGGAGCACTAGGCGTTTCAAAAACATCCACCTAATAATCTTTGCAGGTAAAAGGAGGGATTGCAGTGAAATGCATTCCCATTTCCTATGTCTGTTCAACTAGTTCACTGAAGCTGAAAGGGACAAACACACTTTACAAGAAATGTGAACAAACTTTGAGTTTATTGAAATAACATAGATGACTTTTTTTTTTTTTTAATTGGAAGCCCTATCATTCAGCCATTTGAACTAATGGCTTCTATTCTTTTCTTTTTGAAACATGGTTCACTGATATTGATCACAGGTTTTCACTTGTTTGAATTCTGATAATAGAAATTGAAAAAATAACCGAAAACTGAAAAAAGCACCTAGAGGATTGGTTATTTTATTTATCTCTCTCTTTTAATATCTGGATGTTTTGATGCCAAAAGGACTACAGTGAAATATTCCTATATCTGAATTGGCCGTAATGTGTAGTGTGTATACAACTTGAGCTGGCTATTAGTATAATTAATCCTCCTCTAGAGTGCTCTTTAAAATTATGCTATTTTTTTTCTTTGAAAATTATTACCCCTTAAATTTCTAAAGTCACCAAAAAAAAGTTATAGTCTTTTATATGTAAGACCTATTTACATAAAATAAATTTCCAAGTAACTAATCCTTGCTAAACAGAAATGTCTAATAAAGTTACTTCTGGAGAAGCTTTAAAAAATAGTGTTGATTTGTCTAACTTAGTGCAATAATACAAATATTAAGAGTATAATAATTTAAGTTTAACTAACTGAGTATAATATTGGAAATGATAATATATATAACATAAATGCTTGTGTTTGATGAATGCTCATGTTTGGCACCATGCTAAATACATAATATCTATTATTTCACTTTTTACCTTACAATAAAACTGTGATGCTATTATTGTCTCCATTTTACAGATAGGAAAACTGAGGCATGGAGAGGTAAAGTCACAATTTATAAAAGCTATAATTCTTATTCCAGAGTTTCTTTTTTTTATTATTTGTTAAAGGAAAGGTAGGTGTTTCTTGGACATATTTTATACTTATCTATAATAATATTATTTCTATATTTCTAACATCAACAATAAAAAACAAACAAATGATGCCTTTTGGGGAAAAGACAATTCTGTAGTCAGGCCCACACATGAAGCATTTGACCTTTGTAGGTTTCAACAGTCAATTGGAAGGAGCTATTTTTCCTGCTTTGGTATCTGCCTACTTGGTAAGTTCTCCAACTGTGGTGTTGGCAGCCCCATGAATGTCACTGTGACTGCCTCTGGTTTTTCCATAATAACTGGCTAAAGCTCATCTCCCTGGGCTGTCCTATTATCTTTATAATTATATTCCTCGACTTAAATCAGAAGAGTATAATAGAAATTGTAAATTTTTCTGACATTTTTCAAAGATGTTAGAAATTTGGTAAGATTCTTTAGGAGTAAACTTGGTATTCTAAATATGTTTTTCTCTTTCAAATGAATCCATGTGTTATGGTAGGTATATAGGAATGAATGTCATCATTTATGGCAATAAAATAAAATAAACTATCCCAAATTGTAGCAATTAGTAATTTTAATCATTTGTGCTATTAATCAAAATTTGAGTTTTAGAGTACATCGTAATAATAAAACATCTTATGTCTAAAAGGTTAGGAAATGCTGTCTTGTTTTGGGGAAAAAACAATAGTATATAAGTAAGTTACATTATGTAAGGCTCTAAAATTATCCAAATAAAAATACGTTTTTGTATAGCTATGCATATGTGTGTATTATTAAAAAAAAATCCAACTGAGTAAATTTAAAGATCAAATTGGCTTTATTCAACGATTCATGAATTGGGCAGCATCTAGCAAATAGAGACAAGCTCCACCAAGCTGTAGAAAAGGAAAGATTTTTGAAGTTGAAAAGGGGGCAGAAAAAGGAAACTATTAGCAGAGAACATATTGTTTCTGACAAGGTCGCCCTCCTGAGGGCAGTGCAGGGGGCTTATGGGGCGAATTACCTCACTACTGCTGACCAGGCAATTCCAGGCTGACAGTTTAAGGGTTACATTCCCAGGAGAGGTTAACAGTGCAATTAGGTTAGTAATTAAGTCTTAGTTTGCTGAGGAGGGGGTTTAGCATAAGCGACTTTATTTTGGGCCTATTGTTTCTTTTCAACAATACACATAAAAGCATATACGCTTATGCGTTCTATATAACCACGCGTACATTGTAAGGATATCTTTTTATGTAGATATAGAGCTTAGGATTTTTTTTTTTTTTGATCAACATAAGAACTGCTAAAGCATGAAAATGAAATTAAGTACACTTCCGTCATTCACTTATCACTAGTTTTCAGAATTAGTTGCCCTATGGGTGCCTTTTTAATCATAGTGCACATCTTTCAATTAAATATTGGGAGGTTGAAAATTAAGTGACGATTCTAATGTTTTCAGTGGAAGACCTGAAGGTATGCTATTAAAAAGCTAGTAAAGGGAAGGGGGAGGACATTTCTTTATCCATGGAGTTAATTATACAAGCAGAACACTGCATAAATGCTAGCAACAAGGGTGATATAAGCAGTACTTAAAAGGTTTCCAGTGAGAAGCAGCCCTTTATGTTAAAGCAGATTTAAAGGGCTACCTCCTTTATTCAAACAAATTCTAATAAAAATGGTTTATGTTCTACGAGTAATAATAGTTAAAATTTATCGAAATGCTTACCATATGCCTGGCACTGAACTAAGTGCTTCTCATATTTTAGCACATAACCACCCTAAGAAGTAGGTACTATTATTACTTCGATTTTTATACAAAGGGAAATTAAAGCTCAGAGGTTAAATAACTTCCCCACAGTTACACTACCTGTGTGCCTCTAGTGATCAGTTGCCACCCACTTCTTTTTTTGTTTATCCCACCTCCTTTAAGAAAACATTACCGATTTTAGATGAGTGTTCTAATGAAATATTTGTATTAATTATAGCTCAGAACCATCTTTTTTAATAACTTTTTTTTTTTAGCTAGCAAGAAAGGAGTACTTCCAATTTTTAAAAAATACAGAGCTTTAGACAGAAAAGATGCTTTAAGGATTAGCTCATGTCCATAATGTCTATTTAGGTAACTTAGTAAATGAGGTTGTCTCAGGGACTCT
>NW_006435781.1:304297-309639 GCF_000325575.1 Pteropus alecto
ACCTGGGGAAGGAATGAGCCCGTCTGGCTGCCTTTTAGTTGCTAGAAGGGGGTCATGAAATGCTGGGTCTGACTCATTTTCTTCTATTGGGTGAGGGATGTAAGTCCCACAGCTGCTGCTCTAGTCCCAGCATCCCAAACCTCTATCACCGCCTTCTTAACACCTTTCAGAGTTATTTTTGGTTGTTTCTTGCATTATTACCAGCACTTATTGTTATGTTAGTGGGAAGTAGGAGGAAGAAATGTGTCTGAGCTATCTTATCCTGATAGAAGTACCCAAATTGACTTTTTCATGAGAAGTGTTTTTTTACTGTGCATATTGTAAATATTCTCAGTAATTTTTCTACTGTTATATAATTTAAAATTTTTAATATGTAGATATAATAAAATTATTCTTTAACACACACTTATTGAGTTCCTCCAATGCATTATTCACAGTGGTAGGTTGGTTGATTTATCGGTGCTTCTGCTCTTCCTGAATTGGGTGAAAAGGCTTATAATAATTTCTATCAGATGTTCTAATGGGGTAGGGGAAACCCACATTCATATTCAAGTATTTCTAAACGGTGACTTTCTCATCACTTAGCTCTTTTACTTATAAAACTAATTGTGATTATTGGTAGTTGATGCTTAGTGTCTTGATACCAGAGTAACACATGTTATAGAAACATATAGATAGTTTATCTTTCCTGTGAGAGGGAATAAAATTGTTACCTTACCATGAATATTTTTAATTAAAGAGCAGTCAGGAGAGCAGTCTGCTTTTCTTTATAACATTTAAAAAATATTTATCCTTTTTAACTGCTTTGGGTTCACTAATGATAGGTTAAATTCAGTAAAATATTTGTACCTGAGAACATCTCAGGACTCATTAAATGATTATTTTTCTGCATTTTTTAATTTTGTTTTTGTTTTTTTGCTTTTTGGGGGCATGTATTGAAAAGATTATCTCTGTCTCTACATACACACACACATTCATACTACTCTATATGTACATTATTTTCAACTGATACGTTTTAGAGTCATTGAGATATTAGTTTTATAGGTTACTATAACATTTTATAGCTCTTAGTGAATAGTATGATATTTTGAAATATCGTTTATCTATAATAATAAAAATAAACCATTTTATTTATAAAATGTTTCCAAAAATGTCATGTAAATGGTAACTCACATTTTGCACTACCTTGCTATAAATGCTGGGAGAATGAACATTAATAAAACTGTTGTCAATATAGATTTCTAGTACAATGCTCTTTACGAATTCAGTATCAGAGAAAAGATATTTCAGAACACCTAAACCTCATTGAGAGAGAAATAGTATACCAGTTACGATGACTATAACTATGAACCACATAAAATTAAAATTTCCCCAAACACATTCTGATAATAATGCTAACCTTGGCTTGAGAAAAGACTGATTGGACCATCATCAGTCCATTTTAATACCAGAGTTAAAAGACAGAAGGCAAATAATAGGGACAACACAAGAAAAATGACCGAAATAGAGGCATATGCTGAGAAATAGCAATAAATTTCAATTAGCAAACTATAGAGGATATTGAAAATCAGATAAGATATTTCAATGTATATGTAATTAAATGTATGGACCCTCCTTGCCTCTTGCTCCAAATATCCAGTTGTGAAGGGAACTATACTAGTATATTACTGCTGCCCTTGTGCACTATCCCTTCATATACTCCTATTAAGAAAGCAGAAGAGAACTGATTGTGATTTTTTGGAGGAGGAATTGAGCACGTGTGGCTCAGTACCTTTTACTTTGGGACTCTGTCTCTCTGTGATGTAAATTGTATAGGGATGTCCGACACAGAAAAAGTTCTGCTACTATTTAGCGCTACTCATGAATGTCACTAGGCAAATTATTACTGAGTACACATAGCAAGAAGGCTTAAGCCATGCTCACTGATACCAGATTTATCATTAATAAAGGGGATACTTTCATCTGTATCTGTCTGATTTCTACGTCTATGACTTATTTGATTATGAACTTAAGTGGGGAAAACAGATTTGTTATTAATCTTCTCCAACCCTATCTATAAGTAATATGAACATGCAATCAATTTTTAAGTACAGAAATAAAGTGGAAAAAATTATGATTAGGGGAAATTGTTTGCATACACTATGATGGATAACTTTGAGTGGGCTCAAGCTAAGGGTTAAGGAAATCAGTTCGGAGGCCACTCCAGTAATCCTGGTGGTACAGACTAGGCTAGATGATGATTAGGAATGGAAAAATGACAATTGAAGGGAAGAAGCCATTTTATGAGATCCAGTGATATTTATTTGTGCATAAAACCTACATTTGTCTATCCTATTGTACTTTGTACAACCACCCTTAACCCCATGTACTCCATTTTTAATATGGCAAGAAGAATAAATGTTTTTACAAGATATGTTGGACTGTTGTTTATAACTCTTCAATAGCTGTCTATTGCTATAAAGTTAATATTTAAATAACTTAACATGCACTGCAGATCCCTACCTTTTGCTGCCTCCCCCCCTTGATTTTTCACTCCTTTCCACCTCCCTTTCTAAATTCCAGTGATATCAATCTTCTTTTAAGACTGGACTGTGCTCACGCTCCTTTTTATCCTTCAGGTTAAAGTTTAATGTTTCTCCCTCAGGAAGCTTTCTAATGGACCCCAATTGACTCTCAGATTCTAGACGAGCTAACGTTCCTCATACATCCTCTGAGCATCCAGAATCCTTCACAGCACCCAGCACAACGAAAGTACACTATTTGTCAGCTAAAAATCTGAGAATGCTATGAAGCTTCTAATTACTCCTGGTGTTTATAGTTGTGTTTCCTCTCCTGTTTTCTTTCCCAACAAGATCCCATCTATATCTTCTAGTATCTCCACAAATATCTTGGTCTTCTGCTTGTTCTCATTCTTGTTTTCAAGGCTGATTATAATTTTATTCTTTTAACAGTTGAATACTTTCTGTCATTTCAATGGAATTTTGGATAAAAAAGGAAAAAGTATAAGTGCCAAATTAGTTGCCATGAACCCCCCAAAAATGTTTTATATGCAATTGACTAGGTAATTAGACTAAATTTTTATTATCTAATATAAAAAATGCTTTGGTAACATCATTGGGTCATGTTAAACTAATTAGTTTCAGGCACGTGGATAAATTAAGCTTTAGCTGCTCTCCAGATTAACTCTAAGCCTAGAAAATAAGTAGATGGTACACCCGTCCTCTGATTTGGGTTCACAGATAGTCTCTTTATTTTGGTGAAGCCAACTCCACCAATGAAAATGAGATGAGACAATTTATATCACCAAGTTAAAATGGAGATAGAAATAAGCCCCCAATATATAGGAGTTAGAACTCACATCCTGGTAATTGTGATTTTATACAAAATCAATAATCCCTAAGACTACATAAATCATAATGCTTTGTTTAGCTTAATTGTGTTTGTCCACTCTAAAATTTCTGTCTATAGGAAATAACTTTCTAAATGTAGTGCAAGGGAGGAAGAAACTTTCTTCTATCCTCCTAGGTTCTTTAGGCTGGTCTAATAATTAAATCAACATGAGATAGATTAGATTAGCAAGAGAAAATAACCAGATTTAATTCCCTACATAAGGGAACCCCACATACATGAGAGGTTCAGAGACAGAGGGAAAATGAGATAGATAAGGCATTGTGAGCTAAGGATGAGGTAGAGTATGTTGGGGATTCCGAGGGGAAGAAGGTCATTCTCAGAATGTAAGAATAGATGTTCAGTAATTAGAAGTTTGCCTTGCCCTGTAGGTAGGTCATAAAAAGTTATTTCTGGTATTAACTCTTATTGTGGACAAGGTCTCCAATTTAAATTCTTTAAGAGAGAGGTAAAAGTTTCTCATGATCACACAGGGTCTCCATTGCCTTCAGCTCAAAATGCTCCACATACCAATGTAGCACATCTTGGAGAGCCTGTTCTGAACCCCTTCAGTAGTCTACCAGTACTTCTAGTAAGACTCCTAGTAAGACTTCTCTCCATGAGACTGTATCCAAAACACTGACTCTCTCGGCCATAATTACAATAAGTTCTTCATAGGTTGCATATTTGCAGACTATCAGTGGAAAGTACTTGGGTTTCAAGAGTTGGAAAATTTTAAGGCAAGGAAATAAAATTGTATCTAATATCTTATAAAAATTATACAAAGAATTTGCCTTTTAGGGAGATAACATGAGTTTCTTATTCACTTGGAATTTCCTGAAAAGGCAGACATAGAATTTGAAACTATTTTATAAAATTCTGAAAAGATAAGGCATTTCTCTTGGAGGAAGTTGCTAAACAAGGCAACTTTACAGCTGGGGGCATAGAGGAGCGAGTGGTTTATATCCCTTCCTGCCCTTAGAAAACTGGCACTATGTGGCCTAAACTGGCCTAAAAGTTCTTCAAAGATAATTCTGCTCCTGCAGCTTTTCTCTGTATAATAGACTCTTCCTGCCCTATAACAGCCTGCCCAGTCTATGAACACCATGGTATTTGACCCTTTGAAGACTTTTCTTTTAAAGGAATTTGTCCTGTTTGTCCAGGTTTTACCTAGTAAAGGTCAGCTGTAACTGGTAATAATTTTGTCAATGTTGCCAAACCTTAGGACAAAGTTCCTTACTTGCTCAGTATTTTCTCTCTAGTTTTACTTTACATTTTGAGGATTAAAGAAAAGTTTTTCTGTATTTTCACTAGCTGTGATAATGCATTTTTTCTTTGGCTTTTGATACTTACCTTGCAAAAATACAAGTTAATAAATACTCTGATTTCTCTTCAAATAGTATAAATCTTTCAATTTTACTAAAAATGCAAGTTAATGAAGCAGCTAAATATTTGCCCATTACTGTGCTTAGTGGAATACAGAACTAATCAGCTATTATGTATCTTGTCCCAATGGATATTCTCTTCCCCCAGTCTCTCCCCACACAGATATGCATATGTCTTTATATTGATCTTTTGTCATATTACCCTGGATTGGAGGCAGTCTTACATTTGGTTTCCAGTTACAAACAAAAGCCCTGTAGTGGTCTGGTGCTATAGCTACAGCTGATCCATCTTCTTTGCAACCAAGTTGGCCAAAATCCCAGAACAGAAACCTGAAAGGATAAGATCATTTAAGTATAAAAACCATCTTTCCATCACTTGAGCATACCACCTTACACTCTGAATGATTATATGTCATCCCTTTTAAAAACTGTCTTTCTCGATTCCTTGTATAGGTTTCAACCCTTAAGATTGAACACCTGTTTTTATAAAGCATATTTTATAATATTCCCATTACTATCCTCAAAGGAAATTTATCAGTAATGTAACTTACCTAAAATAATAAAGAATTA
>NW_006435781.1:309716-317989 GCF_000325575.1 Pteropus alecto
AAGCAGGCTATATAATGCTATAGATATGCCTGGAAATATTAGGAATAGGCAACTGTAAATGCTGACTAATGCAGGTGTGTAGTACTAATGATTAAAATGCAATGAAGAGAATTGTTGATGGTAAGGGTATTTTCCTATGTGATTAACAACTTTTGGTAAGGTTCTAAGTAAAAAAAAATGTACAATTTTCTCCTTTCATTTATTTGCATTGTGGGGAGGGAAAATAATTTTACTCCTCACTTTCTAAGTTTTTCTAGCTATAATAATCAAATTAACATGAGAGAGATTAACAGAAGAAAAACAACCATAATTATTACATATGTATATATGGAGGTTCCCTAAGAATATGGGACCCTAGGACAGATCAGGCAATTAAGGCTTATATGCCATTCTGGAGCTAAGGAAAAGGGGTTGGGGGGTGGTGTAGTTTGGGACTTCAGAGAGCAGGAAGGCAATTCACATGAAGATGGAAAATCAAATGTTTGCTGGGCCATCTTTAACAATGGGACACAAGGAGGACTTTGATCAAATGGGCCTTGCTAGGTTCCTCCCTGTTCATCACACACTAGTTCATATTATACTATATTTATCTATAATGATAGCTCCCTTCTTGAAGCAGGTCCTCCATTTAAAGTCTTTTAGGCAGTTAGGGGGAGGGTAAAAAGTTGTTTTTCTGGGTCTTTTGTTTCTTAAAAATAACCTGCTTAAAATAAACAGTAGCCCCAAAAGGCATATTTTGGAGTGGTAAACTCACATCCCCCAAGCATGAAAGTTGCATTCTTGGAAAACTCAGTGTATATTTAAAATGTGGAAAAAAAAAAAAACCTTTGCATTTATATGTAAAATGGAGCCAGGTTCTAAGTTCACATAATTGTAAAAAGGTTGTCACCTACTTTTCAAAAGCCGTGCAGGCATGAAACAATTATTTGTTTTGCTGGACTGTTCTGAATGTTACCAGATGTCTACCATCCTCGGTGTACTTTTCCTCTCCATACAAAAGTCAAAAATGGTTTCACATATTCCCTAAATGTACTCTAGAGGCTGGTAGTTCACCAGTTGAGAACCGCACAAGTCTATTAATTTTTAGATACAAATAACATAAACTAGAACAAATATGGGATTTGAATTTTTTATTTGATGAAGTCTGAAGGAAGGCAGTTTAAGGAAAGAAAATGACCTTATGATATCATTAATGTCCCAGACTCCTGTCTTCTTGCTCTTTTACTCAATGTGCTATTCTCACTCTCTTGCTTGTCAATTCCTGGTTGCAAGATGGTGGTGTCAACACCTCCAGCCTCGCTTCCACATTCCAGGGAAGGAAGACTAAGAAGGAAGTACAGGAGAGGACAAATAATTTTTACTCTACCCATCTAGGTTATTGCCTGAGACCCACCCCCCAATAATAAAAGACAGATTAACAAGAAAAACAAACAAACAAACAAACAGAAGTTTAATAACATGTATACCTCCTATATATATACATGGGAGAGACCCAGTAAAAATGAGTAATGCCAAAATGGACCTAGCCACCAACTTAAATAACATCTCCAAGTAAAGACAAAAGAATATGTGTCTGTGTGGCAGGGGAGAGCCAGATATGGGAACTTTTCAGGAAAAGCACAATATACAAGGCTCAGGTTGTTATATAGATTTAAGCCACTGCTTTCTCTATTGGTAAGAGTTTCTAGAGATTTAATACTCCCCCTCTTCCTGTTACAGAGAGAGAGAAAGAGAGAGAGAGAGAGAGAGAGAGAGACCCTTACAAATGGAGATTTCCCTTATAAATGTAAAGATCTCTTTCAAAAGGGTAACTTCTACTCTGGTTATGATTTTCCTATGTCTGCTTCTTCTTAAAAATAATCAGTTCAAGAAAACCCTTATGCCAAAGAGGTGTATTATCTATATCAGGAGTATAAAACTTTTCCAGAAATTCCCAGCAGTCTTCCTCTTACATGCCACAAAGCCACCGCTGGCTTTCAGGGAAGCTAGAATCAAGGGGATTTTTTTTGCTAGATACACCGCTACCTACAATCAAATCAAAATTTTGTTAAAAAGAAAGGACAGAATGGGAACCGGAGAAGCAACTGGCAGTATCTTCCACTCCTGTAATCAGGATGAAATTACCAGAAAAATAAATCTTTCTAGATCTATACGCAGATTTGCCATTGATTCATGAATATTCTAGATTTTGAGTCAATTGTGGTGTAAATTTCAAAGACTTTAATGATGGCTCTTGAAAGTGGTGACATATTGACCTAATATTTGCAAATACTCATCTTTCCTGTCTTCCATCTATCCTATCCCATGCCAGCAAATTTATTATCTACTAAATAAAGTCATTAGTACATGATAATGTTTTACCAGAAGTTGACATAAAATTAAGAGAAATTATTATCTCAAAAGAGAAGACTAGGCTAAAATAAAAGGAAGGAATTCCTTTTTGAACCATACATTTTGACCCAGAAGAGCTATTTCACACCCTTCTTCCTGGTAGCAAACAATGAGGGAAACAAATGCTTACCATCTGCACATTAAAACCTGTTGAATCATTGGGGAATTGGAAGTGCTGGCTCTGTTTGTTTGTTTTTAAGCCTCGAAGTTAAAAAAAAAAAGACTCAGGATATGTAAGCAGGGTTGATTCTAACACTAAAATGAAACAAAAACAAATAAACCCAGAGCAAGCTGCTTCCCAAAAGCCACAGCACAACAGAGATGTAAACTTTTTCAGAAGACTTTGAGGGAAAAAAATAT
The DNA here is from genome assembly GCF_000325575.1 of Pteropus alecto. Classification (NCBI taxonomy): domain Eukaryota; kingdom Metazoa; phylum Chordata; class Mammalia; order Chiroptera; family Pteropodidae; genus Pteropus; species Pteropus alecto. The sequence goes on from NW_006435781.1 coordinate 312,468, forward strand.
GTTTCTTCAGAAATGAGATATACCTGGGACTTGTTTTTTTATAACAGGTTTATTGAGATTTAATTCACATACTATAAAATTCATCTTTATAAAACGTACAATTCAGTGGTTTTTAATATATTCACAGAGCTGTGCAGTATGTCCAATATGTAATTTTAGTATATTTCCATCATCCTCCAAAGAAACTCCATGCCCAGGAACAGTCACTCTTCATTCTTTCTCCTCCTAGCCTCTGGCAACCACTATGTTCTTTCTCTATGAATTTGCCAATTATGGACATTTAATATAAATGGAATCATACTATATGTGGCCTTTAGTGTCTGGCTTCTTTCACTTAGCATAATATTTTTAAGAACTATTCATGTTGTAGAATGTATCAGTACTTTATTACTTTTAATTGATGAATAAAATTCCATTGTGTGCATATACCAAATTCTGTTTATCCTTTCATTAGTTGATGTACACTAGGGTGTTCTCCCCTTTGTAGCCCTAGAAAACTCTTTGTATGTCACAATCAGCCATCTGTATCTTTGTCCCATAATCAGAATAAAATTCCTCATTCTTTCAATGGACATGCATTTTTTATCAAAGGACAGAAATCAAAAAGTGTGTTATTTTTTTCATTAATAAAACAGTTTTGGGCATGCATGTTTTCAATTGTTTGGAATAATATAAACATGTTGGAAGGGTATTCTACTTACTTTTTCTGTATAACAAATTATCCCAATACTTAGCAATTTGAAACAATTATTTTATTATGTGCATGGATACTGTGGGTCATAAATTCAGGTAAGACACAGCCAGGATGGCTTGTCTCTTCTCTATATCTGGAACCTCAGCTGTGAAGACTTGAAAGCTAAGTTTGAATCAATAGCTGAGGGCTAGAATTCTGAAGGCCTATACAGGACTTTGCTGTATTGTTTGGCCTCCTACTGGCCTGGTGGCCTCAGAGCAGTCAGACTTCTTATATGGTAGCTCAGAGTTTCAAGAAATCAGTGTTCCAACAAACAAGGTAGGAGCTAGCTGCATGGTCTTTTATGACCCAGCTTTAGGAGTCAAAGAGCATCACTTCTGCCATCCTCTATTTGAAAGAAGCAGTTATAACCTCATCCAGATTCAAGAAGAAAGAATGTAACCCCTACCTCTCAATGGTAAGTGTCAAAGAGTTTGGGAGCCATGATTTAGAACCATCACACCATAAAGGGTACATTTTATGATGGATGCAATTTTCAATGTATATGATTAGATCTAAAATCAGGAGAATAAATGATTGCATTCATCTACCAACTTGCAACAGAAGATACATATTCATCAGATTCAGGAGAACAAAGTTAAAATAACCAGAAGCCTAATAAAATTGATGGTGGGAAGAATTTTGACAGAAACTTGGGTCAGTTACTGAATATGAGTCAGAACATATGGTGCCAAGATTCATGAAAGCCCAAACCACAGAAGAAGTATACATTATATACCTTTTATTATCTAATGATGAAAAACTTATCAAATCTTCACAAAGGTCAACTCTAGTCTTCCACAGAATTCTATAGGGATTTTATAATGTATGTGGTTGGTTATATAAGAGACATGGATAATAAATAGAATACTCAGCAATAATTGTAAAGCAGTTACTATGTCTCAGTATCATCCTTATCTCCTTACATATCTAGACATTTAATTCTCACAAGAATGCTATTGAATAGCTACTATTATATTCATATTTTACATACAGGAAAGCTAAGGTACTGTGCTTCTAAGGAACTTGCCCATGGTTATACAACTAGTAAGTATTAAGAGTCAGGATTCGAACCTAGGCAGTCAGCCTTCAAAGTCTGTGCTCCGACTCATGCTATATTGCCTCCGAGCAATTTTTAGTGACATCGATAACAATGTTTATAAGCAAAGTATAAAAGTTCTTCATAGCTTTTGATAATGCTAACCCTTGATTAAAAGCCAAGGGTATAAATGTATTTTTCTATATGGGAATATATCTATAGCAAATGATAATGCCTACATCTGTCACCTTGCATACCTACTAGTCTTTATTCCATGAAATTTGTTTACTTCCCCTGAACCTATAAGCCAAATCAAGTGACCTTTTTCAAACCCAAAGCTCTATGGCTTTTTAATAGAATTAATATAATAAATAAACCTGACTACCACTTTTTATTCATTTAAATAGATAATGTCTTATATATCATATATAATGCCATATATATATATATATTATCTCTCTCTCTCTCTCTCTCCCTCCCTCTCTCTCTCCCTCTCTCTCTCTCTTTCAGGTGTACTTACACAGGCATACATTATTACACTTACATTTCTGTCATTCGAAAAATCCCCCAATGGTCCGAATATTGATACGGTACATCACGTTTAAAGTTCTGCAACTTACAGCGCCAAGTAAATGAAGATCTAATTGGCTTTATTAAGCAATTCATGAATCGGGCAACATCCCATCTAGCAACTAAAAGAGTTCTGGAGAGGTTGTACAAAATGGAAGGTTTTTATAAGAAGAAGGGTAGGGCAAGGGAGTGATTAACAAAAGAAAAGGAAGGATTAGTTTTAGATGAGGGCATCTTCTTGGGAAGGAAACCCCAAAGGTTTTTATCATGTAGACTGCCTCTTCTTTCAATGGGGATTTGAGAGGGCTCATGTGACAGGTTACCGTCCTAGTGCTTGACCAGAAAACTCCAGACTGATTAAGATCATATTTCCAGGAAAAGTTCAAACAGCAATCAAGTCAGGTATTAAATCTAGGTTTAGTATCATGGGCTTTAGCACAAATGACTCCATTTTGGACCTTTGGTTTTCTCTTTAACAATACACACACACACACACACATACACACACACACACACACACTACACATTCTCTGATCTCATGAGTCTTGAAATGCTATAGGTACAGGACACAGAAGATTATAATACAAACAAGAATACATTGTTATTCTAAAAGGATACAAAAACATGCTACATGAGAATCTGGAAATATAGCTTTTTGGGATGGGATGAAGAATTGTGACTGGCTTCATGAAGAATGTGACATGTATAGTAGGCATTAAATATGACCAAGAACTAATACTGAATGAGGATCTAGCAGTTAGATTTATCAATAAAAATCCCACTCATCCCCCCAAAAATAAATTTTAAAGATATTTTTACTTCTGAGAGTTTTTTTCCCTGAAATTTCCAGTCTGAAGTGAATGTTTCTTCCTCATATGCCAATTTATGTAGCCAGATATTTAAGCAATTAAAAAAAATTCATTGAGGGCTGAAACTGTGGCTTGCCTGTGTTTATACTGATTGCTGAACATAGCACAGTCCTGCACATAATAAAAACTCAGTAAATGATCTTTAATATAGTCAAATATAGGGAAAACAGTGAATATAGACAACAGAAAATGGTGCCTCTCTTAGGGATTAAAAGTGACCAAACTATTTCAGCAATAGTTTAGAATGAGTAGATTAACTATAAAATAATTCCATTAACATTATAAAATGTCAAATTCTACCTAATATCATATGGTTGAGATATATTCAGACTTTTCAGTTTTTAAAACTAAACAATGCCTTATTTAGAATCCATTCAGTTTCATTATTTAGGATGCCATTGAGTCCATAAACTTTCCATGATTTATATTTTAGTATTACATTATGTAAGGCCTTTACTCTTCTAAATGCCTACTTTGTTCTTTAAGAAACTGGAATGGGTATCTCATGGGAAAATTATACAGAAAATGTCAATAATAATATATATTTTGTGGATTTGCAGTGAGGGTTAAATTATATTTATCTAGATATTGTAAGCACCAACATAATGTACAGTTGAAATGCTATCTGATTCTGCTAACTCTGTATTGGATTATTGGACTAGACCCTACTATGGATTCATAAGACAATGACACAGGTGTATTGTTGAATGAATTAGCCCAAGTTTGAGTTTTAAATTAAAATGTTGATTATTTCACGACAGCAAACAGTTGGCCTCCATCGGCTATAAACCCTTTGCTTTGTTAAAAATCCCATTTAATATTATTTGTGCTTTCAACAAAGCATACTCTTAAAAAGTTTTTTGGTGGGTTTTTTTTGTGGGTTTTTTTTTTTGTTTTTTTTTGTTTTTTTTTTTTTTACACAAAGTGTCAAACAATGTCATTTAAAAATGTAGTATGTGGATGAACATTGAAATTGTAAGTGCTTCACCTGGTCAAAGTTAGTCAAGAATAAATGGCATTTTTACCCCCCAAGGAAACTGCCAGGTTTTCTTTGGGAATTATATGCACTAGATAAACAGTGATCTAGGGATACAGGACAACAGATTGATTATCATTAACTTGAATCGAGTAGTGGCTCCAATACGAAAATTGATGTAACATCAAGGAATTCAGTATTATGTATGTATGTGCACATACAGCAAAGTGCACATATTCTCGAATACCTTAAAAATGACAATGGTTTTCAGGGAATGTCTCTGAAAATCTGAGCACTTAAATAAAATAAATTGACAAAAATAAGTGATAGTCACATAGCCTAGAATTTTTTAAGAGTAAAATTTTGCTCCATAAAAAAAAAATCTCACTTTATAAATAGTTTTTCTCAGTATATTTCATTGTTATATATAGGCATGTATAATCTTTTTGCTAATTGGCAATGTTAATACTGGTAACTCACTGTGATAATAAAAAAGTTTTATACTAAGTTTATAGCTTAAACAATTGGAAAAGTCCCATTTTGTTTAAACAAAATTTGTGAAATAATAGGAAAGACATTTAGAAATACAATAATTATTTTTAAATACCCTGAAATTTACAACTTGATAAGAATGAAAGTCTATAGGAACATTAGCAAAAGAAATTAATATGCAATTAAGACTAAGTGATATACAATTGTCCAAGAAAGTCATAATTCAAGAATTTAAAATTAAGACATTTCTTACCTGTCAGATTGACAAATATGAAACACTTGTGAATGCATACTGGAGGTAAGAGTGTGAGATACAAAGCCACCACACACTGTGGAGTAAATAAATAAGTAAACATAAATAAGCCCAGGCTTTTGAGATCAACATGGTATTTTCTTTCAAAATGAAAAGTACAACAATTTTTACATAGCAATTCTACTTCAAGGAGTGTGTGCTTCATTTATGTTTACTCAAAGAAAAAAGTATAGATATATATGGATTTTTCACTTTAGCTGGGTAATAAGAAAATAGATAGGTAAACAGTTAATCTAAATAGACATAGCTACCTGGTAGTCCCTCCAAGGGACCTTGATACTATAGTTTTTTTTTTCTAATGCCATAATTTTATCTGAACAGACATTGATATGTGGTCATTATGTAGTTTTAATTGCTTAGCTTATTATATATATGTATATATATGTAAAATATATATGTGTTAAAACAGTATAAATAAATAAATATGTTTGTGCAAAAAAACTTAAAGCATGCCTGTTTGGTATCATAACTATTTTATAGTTTTACATATAAGGAATGGAATTTGGTGATGGTTAAATTTTCATCTTTGC
>NW_006435781.1:318165-340076 GCF_000325575.1 Pteropus alecto
ATAATTTAATTAAAAAATGAAAGAAGAAAATCAAGGTTTTTTTTTAATTGTTTTGCTTTTATAAAATGAATGCAATGTATAGTGACGATGTTATCCTAGGTTAAAAAAAATGTATTATTTTCAGAGTGCATGCTCACTTATTTATGTATTTATTTATCTTTGTAGCAGAAGATTTAAAAAATAACTTTTAGAATAATATCTTGGAGGATTCTCCAGCTATTAGGGTTGTCCCATCAGTATTGACTCCTCGAGCTGAAGCAATTTGATCCTCTCAAAACTCAAATTGAGAGTGAGAACTTTCTTTTCTCTCTTATTTCCTTTCACTAAAAATAGCTATCCCATTTTTAAAACAACTGGAAGGTAACTGAAAACTTTCAGGGGTGCTAAATCACTGTCAGAAAAAAACAAATTTGTCTAAAAATTGGAAAGAAACTCTAGTAAAGCTGTTTAAATCTGACTAGCAAGGCAGATTCTGAAGAAAATGGTGAACATAATCATTAGCAGTAATGTATGCACTCACTTCTTCATTCAACAAACAAACTTTAATGAGCACCTACTGAGTCTTAGGAATTGTAATCAATGCCTAAAATATAAAGATGGATAAAAGGCCAATTCCTGTTCTCAAGGAAATGATAGTCTGTTAAGAAAAAATGGATTTGTAAATAGATAATTATCAGAAATAAAACAGTAAGAGGCAGTGCTGACACACAGGAGGGAGAAATCAAAGTCAGTTGGGCAAGTCGGGCCAGGCTTTACATGGCACTGTCTTGAAGGATATAATAAGCGTGTCCTCCAGGTTACTTGTTGATTCTCTCAGATACTGTCCATATCCCCTCATCACTCCCATTCTACCTGATGGTTGTCTACTTGCATGCAACTGAGGGCTTTGTCTGATGGGTTTAGCCATTGTGGGGAAGGTTAGAAATGTTGGAATATACAGACCCTCCCCCCAGTGGCATCCTTCAGTTAATGACAGATGAGAATTGGATGATAACTATCCTAAGTTTTTGACCCTCAAATGGGACAAGCGTGAGGCATGTGTACACCTTCCAGAGATCCCCAGTGACATTGAACCTCAGCTGCCCACAGTCATAACTTTCTCATTGATGCACCCTGCATTACCATTTCCCTCCTCTTTTTCATTCTTCTACTTCCCTAGTGGCACTTCCCGTGATTCCCATCATAATAAACTACATGGATTCAAGTTCCTGTCTCAGGTCTGACCCTAGGGAACCTATTTTAAGACTTTGGATAGTGAACTGGCTATGAGGGAGGAGAGAAGAGACTAAATGCTCCAAGGTCTCTGTTTTGGGACACAAATGGATAGCAGCATCGGTTAGTGGATATGCACTGCTTTTCAATGGCTATGAGCGTTTTGTCCAAAAAAGATCCAGCCCAGCCAAGCCCTAAAGATTACATGTTATTATCATCTAAATTGCCTGTGTAGTTTCAAGCCTGTGTAATAATAGATTGTATTGGCTTTAGTATCCTAATTTTGCCAACTTATTAGCCTCTTCATGTGCGTCTGTAAGACTTTGGCCACTCTTCGGTGTTTTCCACTCCAATCTGCATCATTCTCCTTGTCATGTATCACCAGGCACTGTCAGGTTTGGACTGCTACTTGTGTCCCCTAGTTCTGCTGTCGAGTGTTTCTCCTAGGTCCTTTACCTTTATCATCTACTCTTCTAGAGGCAGATGTTTGCCTCCACAGCTACTGCAGCCCAACACTGTGCCCTGTGCCACTGTTAACCTGCTTGATGCTGTTTGGAGCTTTGCTTGGTGCTTTCAACATGCATGAAGCCACAGATACTAAACATATCTATGAAATGGCCAGGGAAAACGTCCCATGCTCAGTGTCAGGCTCTGTAAGGGAGTCACAGTAGAGTTGCTGGGCCTTGAAGAGTGACTGTTTTAATAAAATAGATCCAGTTTATGCATAGATCTTATATCCTAGGGCATTCATTTGACACCAAAGTGACTGAATTGGTTATGGATTCAGGTAACAGCCATTAAGGTGTACTTGGGACTTCTCCTCTAACAGTTAGGCCAAGTTATTATTTAGCTTATCATGTCTGTAACTGAAAGATGACTTTTATCTTAGAACAATAAATTTTATCCTAGAATTTGTGCTATTTGTAGCTCCTCAAATTTCATAGACATGGATGTTCATATATTGTCTAATAATGGAAAGTTTTAAGATACTAATTTTGTTTTTACCAGGAAATCCTTAGTCCTCTATGCAAATTAGGTATATATTGACACTGAAAGGCAAGCTGTCATTTGACTCCACTCACCAGATTAGCTGAACCTTTGCTTTGGACAAGCCAGAATCTAACCCACCCTGAATCTTAGATACTTTAATTCAATGTTGGTTTTGTTAAAGAAGTATAAATGGTTGTTATTTATGCTAGTATGTTTTTCAGAATGTTAGACTATTTTATTTTATTGATTTCCTGATTACTTGACTGAATTTCACAAACAAAATTCTACAAACTGTCTCTAGGGGCTTAGAGAAACCATAATGATTAAAGAATATGGTTACTTTGAAACAAAGATGAGGAAAAGGGAGGAGCTTAAGATATTTATTCTTAGCATAATTTATATTCTGCCATTCATGCATCATAGGTACACAAGAACCATTTTTAAAAACTTATGTAGAATTTCAAACATACAAAAATAGAAAAATAGCAAAACAAATGCCACGTACACTTCACTCAGCTTCAACAATTATAATCATTACCATCTTGTTTCCTCTCTACACCCACCCACTTCCTGTCTCTAACTGTTCTGAAGCAAATCCAAGAAAGTATATCATTTACTCTCTAAACATTTCAGCTTAATTTCTAAAAGAACCCTCCTTTAAAACATAACAATGCCATTATCACAACCATAAAAAGTGATATTTTCCTAATATCATAAAATGCCCAGTGTTCATGTTTCCCAGATCATGCTGTAGGATGCCACTAATTTTTAAATAATTAATTTGACTTGAACAAGACTGTACTTTGGGATTTTTTAAATGTAATTATGAAATTGTTTAATTTTAGATTTCTCCTAAAAATTTCTCCTCCTTTCCTCCCTTTCTTTTGTTTTGAAGAAACAGGACCTTTTATCTAGATTTTGTCGACCAAATTCTCATGATATTATTTAAAATCTTTCTCTGTCCCTGTGGTTTCTATAAATTAGCAGTTCAATCTAGAGGGCTGTTTTCATAGTTAGGTTATTGGATTTGTTGTTGTCGTTTTTGCAAGATGACTTTATAGCATTGTGTACTTTTGTCAAAAAGTACATAATGTTCAGTAGCCTCACTTTTATGGTATGCAATATTAGCAACCATTGATGATCATCATCTTGATTAATTACTTTATTATGGGTTGCAAAATAGTGACATTCTATCATTCCTTTTTCATTTATTAGCTGGTGTACTTCTATAAAGAGAACACCTCTGCATTACCTTGTAGTACAATCCATATAGGGAAAGCAGAATATATGCATCAGCTTCTCTCCAAAGATAACAGTGTTCAAAATAATAAATTAGTTCCCTAGTTTCTTCCAAAGGCTACCAATGATGGCTTTTATTTATTTATTTTTGTTTGTTTGTTTTGGTATCACTGCGAATATATGGATTGAAATATATTTAAATCGATATATTTTAATCCTTTTTTGTTATTCTTACTGATCCTCTTATTTTTCCATCTGTATCCACTGGAAGCCTCTTCACATTGGCTCCCAAGTCCTTTTGATATGTAATGCAAAGTTAATAAACTTTGATAGGTCACACAGAACTTTGATTGTAGACCACCAATGGGTATTCTTGAAATGTTGGGTGTAATTTTCTTTCTGGGTTATTTATTCATTTAAGACATTTACTTAGTGACTAACATTTACTAGAGACTAACAAGAAAGCAGTGAAGCAGCAAATATTTCTCCTTTGGACTATATTTGCACTAATACAACCAATCAAAATAGTAGTTACTGAGAATTTATTATGTGGTTAGTGCTCTCAAAGGTGTTGTGTGCACAGAAAAAAATATGGGAGATTAGACCCTATCCTAAAGCTAAACAAATTTCCAATTTGATCAGAGACTTTGCTTCTGGAAACTTTGGATGCCTAGAATTGGTATCATCAATACTTTCACAACTATTGAATGATAAGATATAATGACCATAATATGAAACCTCAAATCTCCTCTTGTAATTTAGGTTATATTAATTTATTCAACTTATTTCAGGATAAAAAAGACAGAATTACATCCCTTACTATCTATTAACATAATTTGTTTTCCTCATTTATACCCCTTCTCATTTCTATATTCTTATATAATTTCATCGATTTGTGTGCAGGTGATCTCTCTTCACTTCAGACAGTTTTATTATGAAACTAACAACTATACACACACATGACTGTATTAGTGTGTATTTGGGATGCATTTTTACGTGTATATGTATGTATATGTAAATTTGGTCCAATAGAGTGGTATAACTGTCTTTGGCCTCCCAGATTATGCATATTAACACATGTTTTAGGTCTCCTGACTCTTCTTGCAGGTGGAAGGCATTTTCAGATGTGATGTAGACCCTTGACAGACAGATCACATCTTGATTTATGGTGTGTGATATTATGGTTGCCATTGTTTCCTTCTAATCATCTCCTATCTTACACTAGTGTCCTTCAAGATATTGTATAAAAGTTTCATTGGTTATAATTTATTTAGTCCTCTGGTTCTACTTTCCATGTAGCTTGCACTGTGCTATTGCCTTCAAGCATATCAGGCACAGGAAGTTAATTCTCATTATTATTAAGCCAAATCAGTTACATCTGCCCAACAATATTGTGACATTTTGTTTTAATAAAACAATCACTTTAGAAATACTTCAACCTTCTTATATGAGTGGGCACATGTGTAAAAATGTATATTAATCTACTCTACCTCTCCTTAGTAATGTTTTCTACAAAGAATCAATCTCAAATTCCTCCAGTGTTAAGACATTTTACTTGATGATTGTTACAGTGTAGTGCTACTCAAACTTGAGCAATAAACAGGTCAAATTAAGAGGAAAAAAAATGCCTGTGATCAACCAATGATGACAAGTTAATTTTATTAAAAATGACTTATATAAGTACAAATATAAAACAAAGGACACACATTTTATGGTTAAAGGGCTAATAGAACTATAATACCAAATAATGTTTTCAAATTAAATAAAACACAAGTACAAAAAACAAGGAATAATATTCAATTATACAACCTTAATGTTACTGCTGATGTTATTTTGGATAAATTAAATGACCTTTTGTAATGCAAATACAACAGAAGCTGCAATGATACAAGTTCTTTTAGTTACAACTACCTTTTTGTTCTATATGTTGTGCAGTCTCAATTATTTAACTGTTTTTCTCTATTAAAACCTTTGCAAAATACTCATATGTACAATATCACCACGCTTTTGCCATCATGTAGTCCTATGCTTTTGTGTTGTCTGCCTGCACCAATTAATAAAAGTATAGTATTCTATGCTGTTTTTATTACCCCACAATCAAAGGCACAATTTTTTAAGTTTAGGGAACTGAAGTTCCAGGAAAAAAAAATGTTATTTAATTAAAATTATCACTAAGAACAAGAACAAGAAGTTATGCCCTTAGAAGTGGGAAAAGAGGTTAACTTGAATATAACATGCACGGAACTGGGATGACTTTGTTCACACTATCATTAGAAGAGACCAAATGGGAACTGGCATGCTTGAACAGCCAAGAGAATCTTAGACACAAATGTACATGGACCTGAAAATTACGTAGAAGTACTTGCATAATGGTGTTTATTCAAATCATTCAAAAAAAGCTCATAACTGCTTTAGATTATCTCAGAGATAGAGTCCATAGATATATCTAAATGGAACTATATAGATATATTTCTTTTTTATTAAAAAGGAAAAATCATGTTATTTTCTTAAACAATATGCTTATTGAAATACACAGAAATTGTAAGTAACATTAATTTAAAGCAGTTATATTGCTGGTGGAATTATGGTACTAATTCATTATTTCATTAAAATTTCATTCAATATTTAACAAAGATTTATTTAGTTTTCTATAACACAAGCATTGTCCTATAGTCCTTGCCTTATCAGAATTTTCTAATGTATTTATAAACACTGCACTTTAAACCTAAAACAAAATGGGTAATGCATGTTTTTAAAATAGCAGTGGGATCATTGCATGCTAAAGTTAAATAGAATGGGTGAATCAAGCATGCCATCAAAAAATCTTTATTAGATGGATATTATATGCTAGTCACTATTCCATACTTTGACCATTTATAAAGTCAAATATTTTCTTAAGTAAAAAAAAAGAAAGAAATGAGTATCTACCTATACAGACAAAATAAAATGAAAACAAAAAGCAATAGCAACAAAAACTAAAAAAACAAACCAAGTCAAAAAACTGAAATGAGATACCCTTATGCTTTAACAGAATTTTCTCAGAATGACAGACAATATATATTTTCTTCTTCCATGTTATGTAGATCTCAAAATTTCTGTAATTAACACATATAATTTTATGTGAAAAAAATTGAACTATACTGTTCAACAAATACATCAAGCCCAATCATATAGTACATCTGATGTTTAAATAGATATACAGATGGTCCCTGACTTAGTTTAACTTACATTTTTTTGACTTTATGATGATGCAAAAGCAAAAAATACACATTCAGTAGAAAACGTATTTCAAATTTGGAATTTTTATCTTTTCCTGGACTAGCGATACGTAGTACAATACTCTCTAGTAATGCAGGATGGTGGCAGCAAGATGATTACATCAGCCCAACTGTAGGCTAATGTAAGTGTTCTGAGCACAGTTAAGGTAGGCCGGGCTAAGCTAAGATGTTTGGTATTGTTGGGGAGGAAAAATTTTCCTCTTATCTCTCTTAGGTTCTTCAGGCCAATCTAAAAGTTATAGTGACATGAGACAAATTAGCAGGAGAACAACCAATTAAAGTTTGATAATATGTATACCTCCTGTATACGTGGGAGAGACCCAGGAAAATTATGTAACTTGCCAAAAATGGTGGAAGTCATCACTTTAAATATCACCTTCAGCTAAAGATGAAAGAAGATGTTGAGAATGGGGAGGCAGTTATGGGAAGGTTATCAGGAAAAGCACAGTGAACAAGGATAGGGTCATTATGCAGATGTAAGTCCCTGCCATCTCCAATGACAGTGAAGGCAGGCTTGGTACCATAGGGGAGACACCCTTACAGATGGAGGTTTCCCTTAAAAATTTATTCTTTACAAAGGGTAATTTTTACTTGGTTTTCAGAGCTTCTCTCATATCTACTGTTTCTTAAAATTAACCAGCCTGAAATAATCAATATTCTCAAAGAGGCATATTTTGGGGTGGCAAACTGCTCTCCTTCAGTAGGATAAGTGTTTTAAATGCATTTCAACTTATGATGAATTTATCGGAACATAACCGCATCATAACTCAAGAGCATCTGTGTGTGTGTGTGGTTTTTTTTTACAGACATTGCAATAAAATGATCATGCTTCCCTTCTTGGTATGTTCATTGATGTTTGCATGCATGATTTTATCTATGTGGCATGACATTCTGAGACCAAACAATAGACCTGTAGATGTAGACCAGAAAGAAATGTTCAGTTGTATCTTTCATGATCATCATTCAATCTCTGACTGAGTTCTTTAATGACCCCAGTATATGAGTTTATAAATGTATAAGTGTAACCTAAGATGAAAGTATGAAGAACTGCCTATTCAGTAGAACAAATGAAAAAGAACTACATGAAGTTATAGGACCAAAGTGTACGTTAAAAGATTTATAAAAAAGTGCCAAATGGAGAAAAGATAATTGAGTCATAATCCCACTTATTTTAAATGTTATCTATATATTCAAGACTCTGACTCTTGGTCAGTGGGAAAGGCACCTAGAATGAAAGCAAGATCAAAACAGTCTAGAAATTATAAGTATATTTCTTAAATGAAGGGCCTTTTACTTCTAACGAGGAAATATATAAAAAAGAATCTGTTTCTCAGCCTCCTTACCATTTTGGAAATGGTCTGTTCTGTTAGTAGTTAAGAGTAATCACTAATTGAATATATTATGGATTAGAGAATAGTACTTTTAGGAGATAATAGCACAAAAAGAAAAGAAAACCACACTGCTGCTTGCTAGCAGTAGACATGTGTCCAATCATACTGTTTCTATAAAATAACCAGGGAAGCTAATGTCTTGCTGTTATTCTGGCAACTTTATTTCCAGCCTTTAGTGAATATTGATATAAGAGGTTAAAAACTAGTTCTGCTATTCAATAAAATAGTACTTGTTGAAACCAACTTTGTGCCAGAAAGAAAAGACAAATAGATGAATTGGTTACAACTCTCTCCTCAAGAAAGAATTCCAGTTCTGAAAATCACATGGCCTTGACAAACTGGTTAACTTTGAAGTGACCTAACTAACCAATCAACCATACAACAAACAGCAAACCTGGGATTGGATGAGATTACCTGAATCTAGTGGCACCAGAATATAGTTATTAAGAATTGGGTTCTGCGGCCAGATTCCCTAGATTCAAATTATGTGCTTTCTACTTTATGTACTGCATATTTTCAGGCAAGTCATCTACCTTCTCTTTGCCTCAATTTACTCATCTGAGAAGAAGGGAGATTTTTTTTTTTCAATTATACTTGACATTCAGTATTATTTTATATTAGTTTCAGGTTTATAGCCTAGTGGTTAGGCATATAATTTACAAAATGATCTCCTGATTAGTCTGGTACCCACTTGGCACTATATATAGTTATTACAATATTACCGACTATATTCTCTGTGCTGTACTTCACATCCCCATGACTATTTTGTAATTACCAATTTGTACTTCTTACTCCCTTCAACTTTTTTACCCTACCCCCTACTCACATCCCATCTGGCAATCATTAGTTCTATGTATCTATGAGCCTGTTTCTATTTGTTCATTTATTTTGTTTTTTAGATTCCACAAATAAGTGAGATCACATGGTATTTGTCTTTCTCAGTCTGATTTATTTCATTTAGCATAATACCCTCTAGATCCATCCATGCTGTTGCAAGTAGTAAGATTTCATTCTTTTTTATGGCTGAGTAATATTCTATTGTATATATGTACCATCTTCTTCTTTATCTACTTTTCCAATTAGTGTTTTCAGTTTTCTTTGTATAAATACCCAGAATTGCAATTGTTGGGTCATAAGGTAGTTCTATTTTTAATTTTTTGAGGAACCTCCAAACTGTTTTTCATGGTGGCTGTACCAATTTGCAGTTCCACCAACAATGCACTAGGATTCCCTCTCCTCCACATCCTTACCAACACTTGTTTTACAAAGGGGATATTAAGAGTATGAACCTAATAGGATTCTTTTGAAAATTAAATGAATAAATGACTTTGAACTATGTCTGGCATATTACTATAAGTTTTACCTCAATTATATACTTTCTCCCTTTATACTTAAGAAAAAAATTAATTTCATTAAATGGACATATTTGTAATAACATATTAAAAGTACTGTATAGTTCATTAATTGTGCTTCCTTTTGACATATTAAAAAGAAACCTACCCATCTGCCCCTCCAAAAGAAAACTCCTGTATGCCTTTTTAAAAATATTTTTGTGAATTTATAATGTCTTTAAAAAGTTTATCTTAAGTAACAGGTTTGTTATAACAAACATCGCAATTATAATAATGTAAATTCTGGTTAAAAAGAGTTTATTTAAGTAGCGCATAGAAGTTAAATGAATGTGGCAATGAATTAATCAATAAGATTTTTTTTCTCTGTATGGAAGTAAACTGCCTCTAGGTTGAATTCATATGTTACGATTGTGAAAGAAAGAAAGTAGGAAATACCTTTTATAGCCCTGTCCTTAATAAATATTAATTGAATGCATGGAAATTTTCCTTGAAAGGCTATAATCTTACTTGAGATTACTTGAGAGGTCAAAATATACCTTTTCTCAGGAGCTAAGATTGCTAGGTAATTTACAGATACAATAAAGTATCCTCATCCAGGTAATTGACAGTTCTCAGACAAATCAAGCAGTGGGAGGGATTTCTGTTAGGATGTTAACATCTAAGTTACAGTTAAGTTGGTAGGAGTCTCTGCACTGCCTGGAGACTCAGAGAATTTTCAGTACAGATAAGATTTTTCTGAGAACTTCAAGGAAATAAAATTTGCAGTAGTGATTCATAAGCACTGAGTTTATTGGAGAAAGAATTCACCTTTATTCTTGCCCTTTCGTTTTCTTGAGCTCTTGCTATGTATCGTATTCTTATTTATCTTTAATAAGAATGCTATGTATCGTATTCTTATTTATCTTGTTACTGAAGTAAAATATAAGTCAGAAAAATGCATAAACCATAAATATAGATAACCACCACTTAGATCAAGAAATAGAAAATTAATATATTTGATTTTTACTGCAATCTCTTTCCTCTTACACTGAAAAATCTAAGTTCCTGATGGCATTAATATAATTACATATTTTGTGTATCCTAGGATATATAATGGTTCCAAGAGAACAGTTCTTGAGTTTTTCGATAAAACAAAGTTAGTAATAAGACATTAATAATGATTTCTGCATTTATTTTATTATTATATGTTTGTAGATATTGGCTACCCCCTCTGATGATCAGGCTGCTCTCAGTTACCTGCCTGAAGACAGCCTTTCTCTGCAGCTGTGTATTTCTTATCCCATCTGGAGCCTGCACCATCAGACATTATGTCTGCTGTGTTTTTTCTGCTGTGGCAAATCACAGTTTTCTTTTTGAACTGCTTATTCGTAGCCTTGGTTGCTGATGTCAATCTTTCATTTGTTCTTCATTTTAGGCTGGGCTCTGGCTCTAAAAATGGTTTCTCACTGGCTCTCTGTTTTCATTTCTATCTTTCTCTGTTATTAGGCCCTTAAATTACAGTATCTTCCAAAGTTCGAGATGAAAATATCATGAGACTATTACAATAGGTGATAGTGTTCATTGGGGCTTGGTGGTTAATAGAGCTGGCTCTGGAATCAGACAAAATAAGGCTGATTTGTATAAGCTTGACCATGAACTAAGCCTAACTTTCCTACCTACTTATGTCAAAAGTTTTCAATACATGTTAGCCTATGTAATATTTCTTCTACTATACAAATGCACCATGTAGATATTGACTATTTCTGCCTTGTTTAATGCTGTTCATCAAGTGCCTGGCATATATTAGGCACTAAAATATTTGCTTACTGAATCAAAATAAAATTTAATATGGAAAGCATATTTTCTTAAATTAGCATTCCCTTCTCATGACACATTATTTAAAAAAAATAAAACAGGAGTTTATGGTGACTCTCATATTATGATAGTATGCAAAAAAAGAAAGAAAGAAATATAATATGGTAACAGAAATGATGCCCAACACCCTCTTTGTTGACATTAAAGTATGTTCCTCAGATCAAATCTGTGCTGTTCTGCTCTGGAAAACATAATTTAGATGAGACATTGAAAAACTGGAGCCTGTCTAGAAAGTAATTGATGATTTTAGAGTGTATTAGCTGTCCTCAAATATTCAAAGAGCTGTTCAGTGGGAAAGGGATGAAGCATATTATTATTAAGGTGAGTAGAAAGGAAAGGGAGATAGGTATCCAATTTAAAACAAACAGAAAAACAAACATGGTAACAGATAAATATGGCTGAAGATAGAAAAGCTTCATCTGGAAGTAGTGAGTTCTTTCTCACTAGGGTGTGGAATAGATGCTTAACATCTATTTATGGAATGCTGCAGAGAGGTTTGGGGCACATATAAGGAATTGGAGAATATTAGGGCTTTTTACAATATTCTCATTCAAGCCTTAGGAATTCTAAGAGTGTTTCAGAGGCCACCTCCAGGGTGAGGAAGGAGCCTGAATTCCTACTATAACCACCATCATTCTTTTAGCTGAATAGTTAGTTCACTTCATGTTTCATGTTGGACTTCTGCATCACAGTCCATTTGAAGAAGCACTTTCCTTTCAACCCTGAGATCCTTGGTTTCTATGTACTTCTCATAGGTTCTTGGAGCAATGTTATTGGTATTTTTTTATGTAAGAGTGGGAGGAGGGGTAAAAGAATCCTGTCGCACAGAATATGGTTCTCTATGATGAGTCTACAAAGTTCTTAAACTCCGGAAATATCTTAGTAATATATTTCTTAATCTATTAAGATGACGTTAAGCTTCATCCATTTCTAGTATATTGACACAGTTGAATTAGCACATACAAAATGAAAAAAATGATGATAAATGGGTAGGCATGTTAACATGCCTTGCTATACAGCAAACAGTAAGAAGCAGATGGGACAGTCTGAGTAACGCACTGACAGGAGTTTGTGTAGCCAACTGGTGCTGCACCTGTTAACCTGGAAGGAGCTTAATGTAGGGGAACAGCTACTGTCTTTCCATATTTCTTACTGCACACACACAAAAAAGATGTTTTATTACATTCATTGCAACTTCTCCTTGGCAATAAATTTGGTTTACAGCTTCTTCCTAGTTTCCACACATGCTTTCTTGTAATAACATATTGTCTTTGAAAATTCCAGCTAATTAGATAATCTGGACTCTTCTATCAAAGCAGTATAAAGTTGTTTTTCTAAAATTTTATCTTAGTTCATTGGATTTAATGATCTATAGTAAATATTTTTATATTGATTCGCTTTTATTTTTTATCTTTTGTTTTCTCAAGCTCTTCGTAAGTGGTGTCTAGCAATGTCTTTCTTAATGTTCCGAACTATTTAAACTGCTTGATATTAACAGTTCTAGTAAATTCTAGTTATATACACCAATGATAATCTTTTATATCTAACTGCTATTCAATAGTCATGTTAATTTTTTTTTAAGTCTTGCACTTTCATCACTATCGTAGACATGGGCAAAACCTCTTAGTACTAGACATGTAAGACTTACTTGGTAATTTTTTGCTGAATGAAGAAAAAATACAGAAATGGATGGTTTTGCCTCTTATACAGCTTATATATCTTTTATAATGTTCATTTTGTATTATGTATTAATTCACTTATGCCCATTTTACTAGTAGAAAACATAAGTTCATCTTTTGCACGTTGAAATGCCCTTTTAGTCAAAAACAGTCTCACACCTTAAGTTAAATTTGAATTTGGAAGCCCTACTAATGTAGTAATGTGAACTTTCAAAATTATTACAAAGCTTATCAATGTGAACTTTAATGTAAGGTAAGAAAAGAATAGGCATTAGTTCCTTACTTGATACCAGAGCTAGAATTTATGACCTGCCAAGTAAAGTAGGTGAATTCACTCATAAAACTTTATTTTTAAACTCAAACTTCTAAATTTTGGGAAATGGGTGGCAGATAGATTTCCAATATGTGAAGCATGAAGCAGTAGGAAAATATATTATGGGCTGTGAAAGATATTCCTGCCTCCCATGAGACTGAGACTTTTAGAATCAACGTGTGATAAAATTGATCTGAACTTTATCTTTCATGCTGGAAACATGTGGCAGCCTGTGATTGCTCTGAAGTAAGCTAAAAAAACAAACAAACAAAAACAAAAAAAACAAAAAAAATAACCGCTATCATTCAAAAGTGGTTGGAGAGTTGCCCGTTCTTCATTTAGAGAAAAGACTATTACTGAGAATTTAGATTGAAAAAAACACCCCATCAACAGTAAAGTGGCATGGGAAAATGTTTTATCATAACACATTTTGAAGTTTCTACTTAAGGCTATTCTACATGAATATTTGAAAAGAAGAGATGTCAAATATAAAAGTGCAAGAGGCCCCCAGGGTTTAGTATCTTTATTTGCGTTAAGGTTTCTCATAAATAATTCTATTTGGGGATATAGGCTTAAAAGGCAGCTGCTTAGGCTTCCAGTATATATGTAATAAATGTGAATCTTTTTAATATCAAAGTTCCCCGTAGGATAGTAAATGGATTTATTTTAAAGAAATATAAAAGTAAAATGAATAAAATATTTCAGGTATCTCAGATCATTGCAAATTAGTCATCAAGTCTCTCTTAGTTTTTCTTAGATTATATGAATAATTCCTTGGGAGAGAGCAAAACTCCCCACAGTGTGTTTCTGAGAACTGGGGGTGGGAAAAATTTCAGATAGGAGCAACTCATGGAAAGAATTTTTCTACTGTCGAGTAATTCGTCTTAAAAGAAGAAAAGCTGATTTTCAATCAGCTTAAAGTAATGGAAGATGTCAAATTTTCCAGGGTTTTTTTGGGTCTTTAATAGCCCACTTAACCTGCTAGAGAACACCCTAGGAATAACAAGTGAATCATCAGGTAGAGTGGCATTCGCGTTTACTTGTTTTCTTCAGTATTGACATTCTTCTCTTAAAATTATATGTATGGAAAAGCTTGTCCTTAGGAGCAGTCTGTTAGAGACAGAAAAAATAAATAATGCTAATGAAATACAAAGTGAGATTGCCTTGGCAAGATTTCAGGAACTCCTGGGCTGGAAAAAATGTGGCCTGAAGGAAGGCTGCTGGTTTTCCACCACCCACATATGTCAGAACGAAGGTGGGGTATAATTAGAAGCCACACATGTTGAAATCCTCACAAGTAATTTCATTCCATGGCCTAATAGCTGAATATTGCTGACGATATAGGAATTCTTTCGCACAAAAGAACTGAGACTCTCTGGACTGATAACTTTCTCAATTCATGGTGTGTGTGGTAATTTTGTAAAGTGGAAAAAAGAGCTGGAAGCTTGATAATCCCAGAAGGTAACTTTCATAACTTTCAGAAGTTTAATCAGTCAAGTAGCATCTGCAAATTGGATAGAATTTAGTGGACGATAGTAAACTCGATTATCTGTCTACTCTCCTTGTATTCCTAGTACTTAGTTTATGGTACATGGTTCATAAAATGATTACTGAATAATAAATACATGAAAGAGTGCACAGATGAATATGTCTCTGGGATTTCAAGACACTTGTGTCCATGCATCCTACACAGCTTTCTCCTATCCTGAATTCATTAAAAAAAAAAAAAAAAGTGTGTTTGTTTGACTGTTTTCTGTAACATCTGATCTTAGAAAAATAGAACAGATAATTCTAATGAATAGAAAGTACGGTGAATGAAAATTAAGAAGACTAAGGCCAAATTATTTAAACTTTCTGAGACTAAGTTCTCACCTGCAAAGGGGGCTGGTAATACTTGTTTTCTTTGCTTATGGTGCTCCCAGAGTGTGCTGTTCAGGAAATATATCACCGCATGATAGATGGCCATACTGAGTATAGTCTCCAGTCACTTCCTTGCATAGTGCAAACGTAGTGATCCTCCTAAACACACAGGGTAGTGCAATAGATAAGAACGTGATCCTGATTTGAATTTTATCTTTGCTACTTACTAGCTCCATAATAGATATATTATTAAACTCAAGGGGTTCATTTTGCCTGCATGCATTAATAGCCAAGAGAGACACGAATAGGAGTTTGCAGCAAAAAAAATGTAGAGGTTTATTTAAGGAAATGGCGTCAAGGCCAGAGACGCAGATGAGCTAGTACTCAAAAAACTGGCTCCCCGATGGCCTCTAGTGGATAGGTTATATAGGAGAAGACTCATTAGTCGTAGTAGCTAAGGGAGTCGGGGTTGTGGGCTCTACAGATTGGTCAGGGCTGGGGTAGGAGGCAGTTGATCATTGTATCAAGTCCTGATGTCAGTCATGGGGTAGTCCTGTCTGCTTTCAAGGAGATACCAGTAAGGTGTTCGACCTTCATGGGTGTGGAATTGTAAAGTGTTATCTTTAGTTTCACCCAAACTCTGTTCCATGGTCAACAGACCTGAGGTTTTGTTCCTAAGGCTGTTTGATGATGACCCTAAGGGCTTAATGATTAAGGGAATGGTTGTGCAGCAAGTGAGCACAAGGCCAATTTGAGTTAAGGAGAAGGAGCAGAGAATAAGTCATTTTAAAGAAGTGAAGATTTACACGATTACAATTCCCCTGTGAGAGATTTGATGTACATGCATGCCAAAATTTTATTTGCATTCAGAGTTTGGATTA
The DNA here is from genome assembly GCF_000325575.1 of Pteropus alecto. NCBI lineage: Eukaryota > Metazoa > Chordata > Mammalia > Chiroptera > Pteropodidae > Pteropus > Pteropus alecto. Next base: position 334,215 of record NW_006435781.1, read on the forward strand.
TCCATTCATCTTTGCATCTAGGTTATTCCTGTCTCCTTTTGCCATCAGTCACTGACAGCACTTTAGCATCAAAGAGATAAAAACACTATCTTTTTCTTAGATCTTAATGTAATAGATTCTGATTTTTTAAAATAAACTTGAATTTTTTTTTCTGATTATAAATCTAATACATGTTCATTTGTTATAAAGTTTCCAGCCCTCATATCAGTTTATGGGGTTAACTGATATCAGGTAGCACTGGATACTGAGGGCATCACAACCTGCATTTGCACATCTTCACTCTAATCTCTGGTAAATGTGACTAGGACAGGGCACTGAAACTTGTGGCAATCTTGTAGCCTGGGGCTACATCTGGGAGTAATAAAAGTGATGCCGAAGCCAAGTAGCCACCTCCCAGTGACTTTCTACCACTTGCTTTACTTTTCTTTGTAGAACTTACCATTACTACTAATTATATTTTCATGTGTTTATTTTCTGTCCCTTTTCTTTGTCTCCATGGAAGCAGGGACTTAGTCTTACTCATTACTGAATCCTCAGTGCCTAGAAGAGTGCCTGGACTATAATAGGTACTAGTAAGTATTTGTTTAATTAATTAATAAAGAAACTCTTATTAGCTGAAAGATACAGAGAAGAGATAAAAAGAAAGGCTGTGAGGGGAGAAAAACTGGGAAGGTTGTTGAGAATGGGTTAAAATGAAAATTTTCCCCAAAATGACTTCTCTGCCACAAACTAGACTCTTGTGGTATTTACTATATTTAAATACAGCAGAGGCTCCACTAGCAAAAATGTGGCAGTGAAGATTAAAATGCACACAATCAGCATTGATTTTTATATAATTATTGTATTCTCAAGGTTGAGAAAAATCTTCGAAGTCTTTAGGTAACCTTAGCAATCATATCACCAAATTCCAATTAAGACAAGCATGCCAGTACCCGTTGGTTGGACTTACCTTTTATTCTTCCTTTTTTGGGAAGGTCTAAAAAAGTGTACTTAGTAATCAAGGTACAAGGGGGAAAGCCAGAGAAGGAGGGTGTGGTAAGAGCAACTTGAATTAAAACCCTCAGGAGAACCAGAGAGCCCCCACATGCTTGTATTAGGTCCTGATGTCAGTCATGGCATCATTCTTTGTGGTTTCAAGGGGATGCTGGTAGGGTTGTCCGCCTTCATGGGTTTGGAGCTGCAAGATAATATCTTTAGTTTGACCAAAACTGTTTCTGTGGTTCACAGACTTGAGGCTTTGTTTGTAAGACTGATGCTGACCTAAGGGTTTAATGTGAAAGGGAGTGGTCGTGCAGTATGCAGAAGGGTAAGGAAAGAAAAGACCCAAGTGAACCCAAGGCCAGTCTGAATCAAGGAGAAAGAGGAGAGAAAAGGTCATTTTAAAGAAGTGAATATTTGTATGGTTACAGTTAGTTCATTGCTCATCTGTTAAATGGTGTTAATAGAATATTTATTTCTATGATCATTAAATAACTAATACATACAAAGTACCAAGAATAGTGTCTGGCTATGCTCAATAAATCACAACTGTTGTAGTTATTATTATTTATTATATATTTGTTTTTGTACCTTACTTAAACCTGTAGATGATCACCAATATCTACATAATGAAATCTAACTCCCAAGCATGGAATACTGGTTTATTAAAATCTAGCCCATGGTTATAGTTGTAGCTTCATCCTCTACAGCTCCTCACTGCACATTTTATACTCTGGCAATACCAGCTCATCTCTAATTCCTCCTATGTACCACCTACCCTATGTTATACCTCTGCATCTTTGCACAGGCTGTTGACTCTACCTAGAGTGTCTTACTGTTGCCCTAAGAAACTTCTGTCTTGTTTCTGAGACTATTGGTCTTCACCTTGTGCCATTAGGTAAATTCAAGAAGGCTGGCTTTCCAAGCACTAGGGGTGATTTTTCATGATGGTTCATGACAAGTCAATGCCAATAGCTTCTGCTATCAGTCATATCTCTCCGAGTAGATGCTCTTGGAGCCATTTGACAAGGTGACCTTTTGTTGCATATATTGCTGAGCCTTTCTTTCAGGGGCATATTCAACAAAAGTAGGTTTTTGATTGCTGTAGAATTGGCTGTTACATTGCCCTTTTTTTTCAGACTCTGTTCAGAAAGCAGTGGAAAGTAATACAAATTCATCTGACTCTGTTAAGCATAGACAGTAGTCATCAGTGCTTTTAGAAAATGCCTCTTCACTCTTTACTATTGTGTTTCCCATCTCAAAGATTTTACTTGGATTAAAATATGAAATAGAATAGGCAGCACTTTGAATGTAAAGGAGAATTGGCAGACAGTAACACAATGGTGGCACAATAGGGAATGAAACCCTGTCCCAATCTCAGAAACAAAGTGGAATACCTTTGCTAATTTTTACACGCATTATTAAAAAGAGAACAAAGTGTCCTTGGGTGGTTCACTCTTTCTCAGTAATTCTCTGCCTCACATTGAAGCAAGCTTGTCTATAGCCAGATTTGCAGTGGGAATCACAAACATCTGTCTGTCTGTCTGTCATGTGTGTGTGTATGTGTGTCTGTGTGTGTGCATAAATTAAGTATTTACTTGAAGCAAAGACAGAGCATCACAACTTCAAACGTATTGTTTTACTTCATATATACTTTATCCGTAGGTTCCACAGTAAGGAAATGGGTGCATTTTCAGTTCCATTTAGTTTTACTTTGTTAATTCAACACACTATCGAAAGATTTTATATTTAAATCACAAACACTTTCTTAAAATGATTTGTTTGATGAATACATAGAAAGTTATGGTTTAATAAAAATACATTTTTGATTTTTTTAAATATCGAGGTAAAACTTGCATTCATTTCTTTCAAAATGATGAAATTTTAAGCAACTTTCCTGAATTTTAATTGTGTCACTTCTAAAATTAAGATAATTATAACTAGATATTCAGGTTGGTTGTTTTCATGCATGATTTAATGTTAAAGGGCTTTTGAAAATGTAAAATGCTGCATAAATATTATTGTCATGTTTAACTTTGTTCCAAACACACTTTGGGGAAAATAGTAAAGTGATCGATGGCACAGTGACAACATTCTCATTCCTTATCAATCATATATTATAGTTTAACCTTGGTGAAGTTATTTATGTATTTTTACCTCACTTACTTCCTCAGAATAAAAGATTAGCCTTCCTTAGAATCTAGGAATATGGAATTGCCAAAAACCCTCTTTAGCCACCGATATGTTCACTGCTAATGCTTTTAATAGAAGTAATCTGGATATAATTAAGCAAGTGAAAAGTGAGAATGAACACCTAGGAGAAAACCTACTATATTCCAGATTTCATGCTCACTTATTGGATGATTCAAGCTAAATCTCTTCCATAATGACCAGGCGAAAGAAATGTCAGTTATCTTTATTTTTCTAAATCAAATTGAGTATGCTGCTAAAGCCTCACTTGCCGGGGCAGACAGAAATACAAGCTGTTGTGTTTTAAACTGTCTAGCCCCTTGTCTGGAATTTCCAAAGAATCTGGTGGGCTTATGTGACATCCAGAGAACAGGGAGAGGACTATAGCCCTTAATCTATCATTGTCTAAGCAATTTGATTCATTCCTTGTCTACTAAATGAGGGTAGAGGGATCCTTTCTCAAGGCCAAGAAAGATTTTAATTATCTATACACTCTCTTTCACTCAGTCAATTCTGAGCAGGGTTCCATGTTTTACTTAAAGTGACAATTCTAATAGATTAATTTCTGAAAGCGGTATTAGTAGAACAACAACTAATTGTGTGTCTTTGTGCAACCAGATGTAGGATATAATTTCATACTGGTTAATTGAGGGAGACAAACTACATCGCACATTTCCTTGAGTCTGTTACACCTAAACACAGCTTAAGATTCTGTTTTCCCTCTAAAACAACTTCCTAAATAAGCTGGTTTTCTTTCTTCCCACCCCTCATGTCTTTATGCATTCTTCTGCTCTTCCTTAACTGAATACCCACATTAGAAGCCTGGGCAAAAAGTTTTATTGTTGGAATTACAATAGTGCAATAGTTTATATTATCTTAATTTTATCATTTCCCAAGGCATTTTGAAATGTTATGATAACATGAAAAATTTATGACTTTCCCCAATGAAAAGTTAATTAACAATTGCTTTCATTCTTTGATGAACAGCTTCATAACTGAATTATTACTAGGCGCTGTTTGGATTTTTTTTTTCCTTAGTTAGATGGTTAAGTAATGCTAAATTCAATCACCTTTGGTCTAATGCTGAATTAGACCATTCTTCGGCAACCTAGATAAAACTAATTTTATTTTTTGTTGATTATTGTTGTTTAATTTATAATTCCATGAAAATCGAATGCAATTTGGATTGTTGTCTTTCAGAATCATTAAGAAGGAAACTGGCTTCAAATGTTGTCATGAATCCCATTTTAAAATTAGAGATGTCAATTTTTATGGACAGAAAGTAAGGAGAGAAAAAAATAAATATGACTTCACTTTTGAGACTGTTTTTTTTCATTCTTGAGTTAGGCTGAAGGCCAGATCTGTAATTGCTCAAGTATATACTTTTTAAAATTTACTCAAGGAGATCTGGATAAATTTTCCAAAAGGCAATTAAAGGTTCACAGTTGAAAAATTATTCTTCTTCATAAGTATTAGTGAGTATAATGGTTTCCTGGCATGGGGGATATGCTGAACCATATATTGAGAGCTGCAGCTCCAGGCAAAATTAAATTTGTGTTTTTCAAAGATACTGGAATTAGCTTGTTTACCAATTTGTTACTAATTTATTATAGCAGCTGCATTTGAAAAATATATAAACCTTAAATTTTAAGCTTAGAAACTTTCTTTCCTGCATATTCTAACAAGTCTAGTGGTTCTCTACCTTTGCTGTTAATTGAAACTTCATGAGATAAAGATGCCTGGATCCCACCTTGGAAGATTCTGATTTAATTGGTTTGAGAGGAAACCTGGTCATTGGATGTTTTAAAGCTCTCTGGGTATTTGTAACATGCAGGAAAGGTTGCAAAACCAGTGAACTTGTAAACAATATACCATTTCTTATATAAAAGCCAGATGATCAAAGAATATTTAGACGAATAAGCAAAACAAAAAAAAAAGTCAAAGCAGGCACTTCATAAGCATATGTTTGCTATAACACATCACTGAACATGATTGTAAAACTTGGTACGCCAATTTTTTTGTCACAAAATGCCTAGAAGAATTAATTGTAATATAGTAAAATCAGCAAGCCATTTAAAACAAATAAGAAAAGTCAATTAGTAGATCATATAGCATAATCTTTAGGTAATATAAGAAATTGGCTTTCAATTTATATGGTAAACATACATTGCTTTCATAACAAAAAGAAAAAGTAATGTTATTTTCTTAAATAATTTTGAAAAGTAGGCTATTTAGAAATTAATGGAAGAAAACCCCACATTAGAACTTCCGGAATAAAAACGAAGCCATAATCAAAAAAATTCATAACCTTAACTGTTTTTAGTGTTGAAATAAAAGTGAAAATAAGAGAACTAAACATTTGCTTTTAAAAGAAATAAAAAAGAGGTAGGAGAAATACTTTCAAAAATATTTTATAGACAAATGCTTTCAAATATGCAAGTTGAATTATCTGTTTAAAAAATTCTAAACCACAATAGTTTTAAAACTTCTATATTCATATTCTAGAGTTTGCATAGTCTTGATTAAGAAGTTTGGGGTGAAAAGGACAAAGATTGAAACTGAGATACCAGTTCCAGGAAGACAAATGTTAAAATCCTATAAAATATAGCAAATTACACCAACAAGGGACTAAATCACCATGCTTAAATTGCATTTATCTCAGGAAAACAGATATGCTCAATATAAGAGAAAAAT
>NW_006435781.1:340128-364457 GCF_000325575.1 Pteropus alecto
ATTAAAAAGTATTGATTAAATAAAATAATATCTTTCTGATTTAAGAGTAGAAATAAACAAAAACTTTTAATAAGCCTGACAAATAATGTCTATCAAAACAACAGCCAAATTTCTAATAGATGTTGAAATATTAGAAGTATCTCTATCAAAATGAGAAACACAACCAGAATGCCCATCAAATGCTCTTTTAATACTATTCTGGATATTCTAGCCAATGGACTATACCGAAAATTTAAACCTTAAAATTTTTTTCTAAAAATAAGAAATATAAGTATTTGAAAAGAAAATCAAATTACTCATATTAAATGTTATTATTGGCCACTTGGACCTTGTCAACAATGATGGTAAATATTCAGTCACATAACTGGTTAAGGATTAAGAAAAACTAGAAATAATTAGATAGATATCAATTAAATGCAAGCTTTCCTACATGTTAGTAACTGTTTAGATGACCTATTAAAAATCAAAGCTCTCATTTTCCACGGTAAAGATTTGAAATGTGAAATTACTATAAATTTGCTTAGCATGATATTTGAAAATTCACGAAACTTTACTAGAAAACATAAAAGGATATTTGAATACATGAACAGATATATACAATATTTCCTTATGAGAAGGTAAACATTTTGGACATATAATTTCTCCCCAAATTAACCTAAAATATAATAGAAAAACATCAATATTAAGTTGGGGAAGGAGCTGGGAGGGCTTTGTATGTGATAAAAATTACTCTAAAGTTCATCTGGCAGCAATGTAGATAAGACGTAATTAGAAAATGTTGAAAAACTTAAATGAAACATTTCATTTGTCCATCTCAATATTAAAATGCAAAGTAGAAATCCCACTAAAAGAATATGCGAACAGATTAGTGAAAGAAGGAAGTCTCAAAATAGTATACTCAAGTATATGTAATAAAAATGACATTTCAAATCAGTGGGCAAAGATGGATTATCAAAGAAGTGGTTCCAGTAATCATATAAAAAGTCAGAACTGTGCTTCACATAATGAAGTAAATTAAATTTTGGCTAGATAAGATATTCAAATACAAATAACCTTAAGAATCCCAAAGAACAGAAGAACAATAAATATTTCTACAATGAGGTGATGGAAAATACTTCTCTAAAAGTGACAACAAAATCAAATTTTTAAATGGAAATACACATAGATTTTTTTTTAAATCTGTAGATCAATAACAATAAACTGAAACTGAATCTTACAAATCAATTAAGAAAAGGAACTGCACTGCCTAATTTAAAAAAATATATATATGGAGCAAAGAATTGATATAAAATCCAAAGGCATGAGAGAAAATGTTCAACCTTATTTATAATCAAATAAATGAAAATAAAAATAATTTGTCTTTTTTGTCTTGTACACTGACAGGAGAGCAGTCTTGTAATATTTATCAGAATCCTGAACACTGTGCATCCACTTGACTGAGCAATAGCATTTCTAGAGAATTATCCAAAGGAATACTTAAGTCTGTGTGCAAAGATTGAGTTGTACAAATATTTTTTTTATAACAAAAAATGAAAGTAACACAATGACCGTCATGAGAAAACTTAAGATAATATCATGGCACGTCTTTAAAGAATATAAATTTAAAATAAAATTTTAGAAGCAATTGCATTGATATTAAAGGTATTCCAAATACATAAATGAAAAAAAAACAGACTATAATATGTAGCATACATACATATAATGTTATAGTATAATCTCATATATATGAGATTTATATATGAGCATATATCAAAATATAAATCTTTGTTATCTCTAGGAAGTAGATTTATACATAATTTTAATTCTCTCATTTTCATTTACCAGGATTTTAAAAAATGTATACGTTGGATATTAATAAATGTGAAATTGTTTGAAGAAATGTTTTTAATTTAAATCAAATTATTATCTACAAAGTTGTTAATCTAAATATGAAAGACCAAAGTGAGAGGCAACGGGGTTTAGTTGAGATCCAAAAGAATAGCTATTTGGGAAGCACTGATTCAGGCAGAAACCCAGATAGTGTTCTGATGAGGAAGTGAAGGCAAGGGGTAGTTATGAGACAAGGAAGAGAGGTAATTCTATGAATAGAAAGAAGGCATCTCTATGGACGTTCATAAATTATAATAGGAATTTCTAGCGAAGCAAATAAACTTGCATAGTTATACTAATTCTAAAGAATTTTTTAAATTTTCAGTCCAGTAACCATGTCCGCTTTTCTGTTAGCATCGTAAACAGTTGTTGGGGACACATTATTACTTTAGGCCCAGTCCAAGGGTTATTTTGCCCAGTTTTAACATTCCAAAGGTTTGAGAGTAAGAGGCAAGGCAGTTCCTCTGTGATGGCAGCTCCGACTTCATTTTGAAGTGGCTTCACTTATATAATTTTTCACACATGATTAAAGTACCATTTATTTTACAAATTCTTTTATTTAAACATAATGTGTCCCTTTCCCATTTGTCACTCCTAAGAGGCAGATACTTTGAGTCGTTTTATTTTTTTAATGCTTACCTTTTTCAAATCTTTAATAACATGTTCGTATCTCTAATTTTTGTTTTATTTTTCATTGCCTATAGTCTTTCTCCTATGAAATGAAAAAAATTATCTCGTTTATATACACTCCACATACTTCCTCTATTAATTACTTTCTCATTCTAAATGCAATCCGTAAATCTTTTTTTTTTTTCTTTTTTTAAACTGTCAGCGGTATCTTTAAATACCTCACATGGTAAATGGAGATTTTAATGGCCCTACAAATTTCTTCACTTCTATTGACTTTCTTCTCCCCAATTCTGTAAACTCTACTTTTAATTTTATATCGAGTTGCATTTCTTCTTTGTTCTCTAACTATAATTAGGTCTCTTATGTTTTGTCAAAGATTCATTCTAAAAATTCAAAACATATAAACAGCATGCACATTATAATGACACCATAAATATAGTTTATTGTAGAGGCAACTACGGTGTTGGCCTTACATTTCCTTTCCTACAGGTTCAATGACAGGTTACCTCTGCTACTTTATTTTTATTTATTTAGTTTTTATTTGGGGGAAAGTTTTCTCCTCTCTCCCTTCAGTATTTTTTTTTTTTTTTATGGTGACATTGGTTAACGAAATCCAGTAAGTTTCAGCTGTACATTTTAACAGTAAGGCATATATCTATGTACACTGTACGCTAACCTCCTATAGTTAGATTTCTTTCTGTCACCACATATTTGACAATAAAATGCATAGAAGAAAACATAGGAACTAAACTCAAGGACCTTGGACTTAAAGAGGATTTTATGAATTTGACCTCAAAGGCAAGAGAAGTAAAAGCAAAAATAAATGAATGGGACTATGTCAAACTAAAATGTTTCTGCACAGCAAAAGAAACCATCAACAAGATAAAGAGACAACCATCCAAATGGGAAAATATATTTGCAAGCAACACTTCCGATAAGGGCCTAATATTCAAAATACACAAAGAACTCATACAACTCAATAACAAATACAAAAACCAAAAAACAAAAACAAAAACAATCAATCAAAAAATGGGCAGAGGACTTGAACAGACACTTCTTCCAAGAAGACCTCTTTCACATTAAGGAGAATGTTCCAGTCTTCAAGTTCAAATGGATTCTCTTTTCTTTGCTCCATGAATCTCTCAAATTCAAATAACAACACAGAGGTTTCTGAGTCTCCAGAGTCTTTATCTCCTAGATCTCTTTCTCTCTTTCTCTGAATCTGTGTCTTTATTTCTCTTTCTCTCTGAAACTTGTGCACGCCCATGTCCCCCCCCGCACACGCACACACACACACATCCACAGGTCCCAGGGGATAGGAGAGGAGGATCCTATTAAATAGACAAGAAGGGAAACTTCATTGGGAACATTCATCTTTACTGTCTTATCTCATCATATTCCTTTTGGGGGAATTTTTTGTTTTGTAGTTTCAGTTTGGGTGTTTATTTTCATCCATCATATTAAAAAAAAATGTTTAAACTTTTTTTTTAGGACAGTTTAATTTCACAGCAAAATTAAGTAGAAGATACAGAGAGTTCCCATATACCCCCTGCCACCACACATGCATAACCTCTCCCATTATCATCTCACCAGAGTAGTACATTTGTTACAATTGATAAACATACATCATAATCATTTAAAGTGCATAGTCTACATTAGATTTCACTCTTGGTGTTATACTTTCAGTGGGTTTGGACAAATGTATAATGACTTGTATCTATCACTATCCTGAAAATCCTCTGTACTCCGCCTATTTATCCTTCTACCTACTCCCTCATCCCCCACACTCTATCAACCACTAACATTTTTATTGTCTCTATAGTTTTGTCTTTTCCAGAATGTCATATAGTTGAAATCATACAGTATGTAACCTTTTCAGATTGGCTTCTTTCACTAGGTAATATGCTTTTAAGCTTCCTCCATGTTGTTTCATTGCTGTATAGGTCATTTGTTTTTAGGGCTGAAAAATATTCCATTGTCTGTATGTACTGCAGTTTATTTATCCATTCAGCTGCTGAAGGATATCTTGGTTGCTTCCAAGTTTTGGCAATAATGAATAAAGTTGCTATAAACATCCATGTTCAGGCTTTGGTGTGGGTAAAAACCAAGGCGCATGACTCCTGGATCACATGGTAACAGTATATTCAGTTGTGTAAGAAACTTCCCAACTGTATTCCAAAGTGGTTGTACCATTTTGCATTTCCACCAGCAATGAGTGAGAGTTCCTATGGCTCCACATGCTTACCAGCATTTGGTGTTGTCACTGTTCCAGGTTTTGAAACACTCAGCCTTTAATAATATCTTATCATATTCCTTGGGAGGTGGGGGATATTTTTGTTGTCTTGTAGTTTTGTTTTTTTTCCTTTTTTTTTTTTCTAATGTGCTGCAGAGTAGGGAAGAAGAAAGAAGGTCAAACACCTTGTTGGGAATATGGAGTTTAAGTCAGAAGAAATATTGGAGAGATATTTTAAAAATGGAGATGTATAATATTGAATTTAAGGTATAAACTATATGGTGCTGCAATATATAGCTAGTAGCCAATAATTTTTTGTGCATGCAAGAGAAACCAATAATAGATCAATTCCATCTAACAAAGAGAAGGACAGGATTTATGTAGGAGAAAGAGGAGAGAGAAGAAAATATCACAGACATTTGAGAATGTTGAAGTTTCTTTCCTTTTTCTTTGGAAAGGTGCTTATTAGCTGACAGCAGGCAAAGAGGTCAGTATCAATGTCTACTAACCGAAGATTACCATGAATATCCCTGTTAGCCAACTTACCCCCCCCCCCACACACACACACAAATCAAAGAAACCTCATAGCTTCATTTAGCTTGCTATATCAAGTAAGAACTCAGTCTGTGGAAACCATGGGGCATTTCAGTAAGAGAGAATGGGGATGGGGATGGGGATGGGGATGGGGATGGTTGTTACAGAATTTAGGCAGATGTTGAGAGATTCTAAAGAGGGTTTTTGGAAGCAGAAGTAAGTTCTGAATTGCATGTTGTCAAGAGATAGAGGCAATACTGTATTGGGTATTTTCATTTTTCTTTGAGAGGTGGGAAGATTAAGAAGGGGCTAGAATTGTCACTGGTAAAGGAGCTACAGTGAGTTCTGTTAGTCAAGAGAGGGGATGGCCGATTTAATTATTTTCTTTGTTGAGAAGTGGACTCGTCTCTACCTAGTTTCAAACATGGTCAGAGTGGCATTCTATGAACATTTTTATTTCTCATGAATGTTATTTGTCTTCAGTTGGAAACATTACAAACTAGCTGCCAGCAGGGCTGTTTTTCATTTTATCAATCCCTCCTTTTGGCCAAGGGAAGACAAGTTCAGCCCAAAGAACATTGATCTATAGGGGTGCAACATAGCAAGTCACGGCATTCTGCCCTTGAACTGTTAGACCAGTCACTAAGGGCAGGGGCCCCAGCCCCAGGCTACGGACCTGTACCAATTTGTGGCCTGTTAGGAACTGGGCCGCACAGCAGGAGGTGAGCAGCAACAAGTGAGTAAAGCTTCATCTATATTTGCAGCCACTCCCCAGCACTAGCATCACCACATCAGCTCCACCTCAGATCATCTGGCATTAGATTCTCTTAGGAGCAACAGTCCGTGGTGCCAGAAAGGTTGGGGACCACTGATCAAGGGAATCATTTTGGTTGTTCAAGGGTGCATCAAGAGATTGTGGCAGTTTACTCAGACATGTTCAGGACAAGCTGTTTCTGTTTCGTGCCTGCCAATGTCTTTTGATAGCGTTTATATTTCAGTTATGCCTTCTCCCTCGTCAAGTTTTTCTGAACAGATGCAAAAGCAGGCTCTTAGCCTCATTTCCCTCCAAATACAAATCCCGAGTGGATAGCATGTTTACAGATAGTTTACCATAGAATATTTTCCTTTTTAGCAAGGATGGCTCAACTGTCCCCGGGGCCCACCTGAGGGCCTACAGAAGATCCACCTCAGAATGGTCCACATGAGACCCAGAAGAGGGGAGTCTTTACCCACCAGCCCATCTCCCATGCCAAGAATCACTCCAAGAGTTAACCCCCTTGCCCTTCCAGGTGTGTGGATTTTCCAGAATGGCTGAGTGACCACCCATTGGTGTCTCTTGCTTGGCAGATGTTAGGCATTTCACCAGTATGTGAGGGATAAATAAGTAAATGGGGGAAAAAATACTTTCAGCATTTTGCTCCTGTTGAGTTTTCAAAGACATATGACAACCATGTTAGCAGGACTGGGTCCCACAGAGGTTGCCTCATATCGATACAGCAAAAATCCTTAGAGCTCACAAAACTTGCATGGCTTTACTTAGATGTCTCTTGCTTCTTAGACCTTATATTAATAATTCTAACATTTTAAGAATAATTTCCAAACATCATAGACTTTCCTCCTATTGTTATACATATCAAAGATGGATATGTCTATGAGGAAATGAGGTTCTGTTTCTGTCAGCATCCTTCAGGATTGATCTCCTGTGTCTCAAACTCTGGTTGGGGGCTGAGCTGGAGTTCTACCTGGCTCTCTCAGGCTGCAGAAACTGAAGACACTTTCTGATATTTTGGGTGAAGACCCTGGTCAAGTACGTCTCTCTACAGACCAAAACCACTTTCAACCCAGTAATAAGAATCATAGCGAAAAAGAAGAGAAACTAGCTTGGTCTTGTTTCTGTGCTCTTGAATTGGCTGCATATTTTCTCAAGAAGCTTCTTCAGGATAATGTACCTCTATTTTTCACAGTATAACTCCAGGAAAACTCTGGACAGTAAAGCTTTAGCATTCAGCAGATTGAGAAAGACCAGCCAGAATTTAAAAGGAGCCCAAAGTATGATTGAAACTGGTAATGTACATCATGGCTGGACCAGACTTTTCTCTTGCTCAAAATAGTCTTATTTGTGAATAATTTTCTTCCACTTCAAAGTATCTCATAATGTACTCTTTCATTCAAAATGTTAATTCTCCCTCCTATTGTAATTTAACCATACACTAATCATTTCTAAGTTAGAAACATGTTCCTTAGTGAAACACTTTGGAAGAGCTGAATTAAGTAGAGTGGGTTTCTCTGATTTCTTGAGTAATCATTAATAGAATTGTCAAGGAAATACTTTTTCAAAGTCTGAAAAAATGTACATGAAAAATTTTCTTTTGTGTAAACTAAATGTTTTTGGCCAGATGGATGTTTATAGCTCAGTAATTAAAATAAAAAAAGTATAATGTATGTATGCATTCCCAAAATGATATTTACATAAATGATTGAATAGTCAATAAAAGCTCAGTGCAACTTTTTTCAGGTAAAAGGGAAACTTTGGAGTCTTAGTCCTGGGTTACTAGCTAAGTGACCTTGAGTAAATCACAAGTGTCTGCATCTTACATCAAATACGAGTCCATTTATAGCAAAATTGGTAGAAATCAGATCCAGAAACACAAAGAAGATAATAGCAAAGAAATTGTACTTGAAGAAGAGAATATCAATGTGAATGGAACATTGAAGAGGTCAGATATTCTCAGGCTAGTTTCTCTCCCACTGCTACTATCTAACCTCCCCTATAGCTCAAGGGACTATCTACTCAGTGTAATTTATGGTCTCCTTAGCAAAAACAACATTTGTAAGGAGTCATCTGCGAGCAAGACTAGCTAAGACTTTCCTGTCTTCAAAGTTGAGAGAGAAATCTGCAGTTAGTTCCAAATTATTTCTCATTTATGAATTTAAAATAGAATCTACATGTGGTCAACTTTTCTTACTGAATCCAATTTCATCCCTTAACATAAAGCTTTGTCCTTTTTTAGTTTCTTCTGGACTTCTCATTGTGTTATTATTATAATTATTACTATTTGTTATTTAAAACAAATTTAAGTATTTAGTGTGAACTGTTCATTATTGTTCAATGTCATTTTTAAATGTGAATACAAGAATGTTTAACTTCTCAGAATCACTAAAATTAAACAATTCATATTTCATACATCATTCATGCATATGTATTTTGTTCTTGCCAGAAAAATGGAAATGCTACACAAAACTAACTCAACTGTTTTTTATTTCACTTTTTCATATGCCCACATGGCATTCTCTACTTTTGGCTTACTGATGAGTAAGGAAGGACTAAAAGGAAAGAAAGGGAAATGAAAATTGTATTGCCCTATTTTTCCCTTTCTATGTCATCATTTTCAGTGTATGTGGTTGCCTAGTACAAGTAAGGAACACAAGTAAGAAAGGGTATAGTAGAGTTTTTTGGTCATTAGTGTTTCTTAGAATATCATTCTCTTCTACCTGCATTTAAAGCAAGCTTTGGTTCATATGGGAGAGCATATCTTTTCATGGCTGTCTATGCCCCTGCTTATTACACACTTGCTTGTACTACCTTGGAGTCTCACTGAACTCTTATGCATTGTGGTTCCACAAGAATTTTGTGCATATACAAATGACAAATATGAATGGAGCAAAAAAGAAATGGTGGACTCATATATTAAGTGTATGCTCCATTGCCCCATGTGACTTTACATACAAAACATGAATTCAAAGATAAAATTCAAAATTTCAGAATGACAACAGCATCGTGTTGAACCAAGCACGGAGCTCTTCTGAATGCCAGGCCCTATGTGACAACACAGGTCACATGCCCATGATGCCAGCCCTTTTGAAGTATCAAAATTTTATGTGAAATGCTGTGCTCAATAAAAGGAAACAACATTTTTTGGACTTTCTCAGAACCCTTACTGTGCCTATATGCTTCAGAATCTCGAAAAAGTAATAGAAAATTTAGTGTTCACAGTCTTCAAGAGTGAGAAAAAAGGGCAGAACGTCTGGAGGCAGAACCTCACGTGAATCATTTTATTCACTACTGAGCTTCTTGGCTTTGCCAATATGTGCTCCAGGGATGACCAAAAACTGTTTCATACTTATCAAATTCACTAAAGATTTATGGATGTATCAGCCAAGTGTCAATGTGGTAATGGACAATGAAAAATAGGACTGCCTACTGGTTCAAATTTGTGTATTGCATATCAATAGATACCCACCCCCACCACACACACACACACACACACACACACACACACACACACTGAGCCATTTAATCAGGAAGCTAAATTATAATTGGAAGATTTTTGGTGAGTATAAAATTCAAGCACAGTGAAAGAAATATTAATGAAGAAATAGAATTTTTTTCCAACATAGATACCTGTAAATGATATTCTATTTGTGATTGTAAATATATACACTCATTTTATACATTCTGAAAAACATGTAGTTACCCACAACTCAACTCTTCTTTGTGCTAGGCACATGACAACTGCCCTTTCTCTGCTCCTTGATAAACATTTGCTTTTTCTGGAGTATTTTAGAAGCTGTCAGTATTTTCAGATTTTTGCCAAAGGTTACATCTTCTTCTCTTAAGTGTGGGGAAATTTGTTAACCAGTCATTTCGAATTGTTTTTCTATCATTTATTTTTCTAAGTATCAAAAAATTGAACATTTTCCAAAATATATTGTTATTTGATCTATGGACTGCTCAGAAGCTATAGTCTACATAGAGAAAGAATTTTTAGTTTTAAATATAATAGACTTGGATTGACAGAGTAAAGACAAAATAATAAATTATGCCTACCCATTTTTTTAATAGCCAAGTGCAATTTAAAATTAAACACACACACACACACACACACACACAGCCTTAATGATTTTTAAATTCTCATATAATTGACTAATTCTACAGTAACTGGGGTTGGTAGTAACTAAAACCTGTTACATTCCTAATGATGCCCAATGAGCCATGGGAAATGAATAGGTGGATACAGTCTCATTGATAGAAAATAGTTGTTTGTTACTGACTTGTCTGAGAGGAAATGAACACTTTCATTTATCAGGGACAGGGTATAAACTGTTCCTCACTGAAGCATTTCTAAAAGCTCTATGCTCCTTTGAATACTGATAAGGGCTCTAAAATTGAAAATAAAATATGCAAGTAATCTGGACTATCACAGTTATTTTATGAGCTGCTGGTATTTCTTTTATTCCTTTCATAAATATGATTTCCCAGGCCCCAAACCCAATAAATTCTATAATCTCTATTTTATATAAACTTATCAGCAAAGTAACATACAGTTTCCTTTAAAAATGTAAATTAGTAATAAAATCAGAATTAATGTGAGGTTCATAGGAGCACGTCTTAAAGAGAGCCACAAAACCCATAGTTCTCAAACTTGGCTACACATTGGAGCTCTTACAAATAATGGTGCCTGAGTCCTATTTCCAGAGATTCTGACTTAAGTGGTCTGTGATTCCAGCATCTTGATTTTTAAAGTTCCCCAGGTGGTTCCACTGTGCATCCAAGATTTAGAACCACTGTAAAATGAAGGGAATTCAGGGTTCACAGATAAACAACTCCACTACTTTCTCCAGCTTCTTTAAATAATCATAACTCCTAAATTCAATTTTTGATAGTCCCAGAGGTGGTGGGTAGCTATTTTACTAGAAGAAATCGGAACAATATTGATTCACTTCAGTGTTTACTGTTAGTTGTCATAATGAAAAGAGAAAAAGAGATTAGACTCTTCATATTCAGTTATGGGTTGTGTAAACGTGTGTAAAACAATAGAATGACTGACTTTCTCCATTCATTCATTCATTCATTCGCTGTCTCTGTCTAGGGGAGTGGGGAAATGGTGATACTTTAAGTGTGTTTACTTTAACGAATCCCTGGTAATGTGTAATGTGTAACTTCCATTCACTCTCCATTCTTTTCTACCATGTGTTGTGTCCTGGAGGCAGCCCTTTAAGAAGTGCATCAAAGAGTTCCCTTGCCCTCTGGTTTCCATTTGAGAGACCAGGCAGGAACTCAGTGGGTAGGAAAACAATGGAGTATTTGTTTTCCTGGCTCTTATAAAATATCAATAGATGAGCTATGAGCCTCTACCTAAGACTTCTATTTGACAGCTCTCTCTTGCATCTCTATTGGCTTCTGGCTCCCCAATTCAGGGAGCCTCCTTCCCTTGACCCATTAGGTTGAAGGTCAATTCATTTTTTTTCTTCATCCCTTGTGGGTTTTCTTAATGCTGCTCACATATCTGTTGATAACCCCTGTACTAAACTCTCCTCAGATACCTCTTGATTGGGAAACCCATTCTTTTTCTGCCAGGACCCTGATTAAGTCATTTGGGGAGAATTTGTACACACTACCCTCTTATAGAGTTGACATGTACATTAGCATATTAACTTATCTGAGAATGACCATTTCTCTTTGTTATTATCACATTTCACATTTTTGCTGATGTAAATTTTTGCGTGGAACACCTAAACATCTAGTGGTTGTAGAACTCATTTTTGCAAACCCTTGCATAACTACATTATGGGGAACTAGGAGAATTAAATTATCATAGACATATCTCAGACATAAGCATCTGCAATAATTCCTTCATATGTGGTTATCTCTCACCAGAAATTGGGGCTAGGTGAAAGTCTACTAGGTAGACTTTCAGGATTTGACTGTCATAAAGATTATTATGGCACCAAAACTATTTGGGTAGACATATCCCCAACTCTCCCTTCCTACATTTTGGGCCATATTCTCTTCCCTTATCCAGTTAAATGAGGGGGATCATGGAAGGGAAAACTAGCTTTTGGGGAAATTGTAATTCAAGAAAGAAAAGAGGAAAAAGGGTAAGAAGAAATGAGGAAGAGAAGAAACCAATGGGCTAGGAGTGGAGTGGAGTGTTTCTGGGAAGCTTTGGACAGAGGGTTTCAGGAGTAGCGACAGCTTGTGAAGAATGAAAACGAGAGGGGAAAGTTGGGGTTTAAAGAAATGTTCTGTGCCCCTTTATGATGAGATTAAGAAATTCAAGCAAAGGTGTGAAATAGAACCTGTATTTGCTAAACTGAGTTCTTTTGACAAATACCAAGAATAAAACACAGGTGTTAAAACTTTATACACATTTCAGGAGCTTAATAAGATTTCTTGAATCTTACTACTTCTTTTTGCTTATCTGTTATTACCTTCTTTCTTCACCTCCCACTCCACCCCCACCTCAATGATTATTTACATTTAATTCTGTCAGGGAGGAAAACATTTTATTTCTACCCTTCTAGGTTCTTTGGCTGGTCTAATAAACAAATTAACATAAGACAGATTAGCAGGAGAAAAACAAATTTAATTATGTACATATAGGGACCTCATAAGAATATGAGACCCAAAGACAAGTCAGGCAATTGAGGCTTATGAGTCTGGGACTTCAAAGGGGAGGAAGACAATTCACGGGAAGATGAGAAGATCAAATGTTTGGTAAACAAATGTTTACCATGCCATGCAGAGACATCGGGATACAGAGAGGACTGTGAACAAGCAGGCCTTGCTAAGTCCTCTCCAGTCCCACACCTAGCCCATATTCTTTGTAGTTATATCTGGTAATTTCTCTCTTCCATCTTTAGGCCCTCTATCTAAATTTTTACAGGCAGTTTAACAGGAGATAAAAAGAAAAACTTCTTGAGTCTCCTGTTTCTTAAAAATAGTCAGCCTAAAATAATTTTCATGACAAAGAGACACAGTTTGGGGTGGCAAATTTTGCTCCCTTACAATGCTTTCTAGTAAAATTATTAAAATGAGATTTATGAACTACTCATAATAGTTCATAGGAAGTAAAGGGAATCTGAGATGATAGTGATTTACTCATAGCTGTTAATCGATGAGGAATTTCATAGTCAAAGGGCTAAGAATGCATAACATTAAATAATAGTGGTTGTCTTGAGGGGGGAAGCAATTATTTTTTTTTTTTTGCACTCTACTGTTCTTTACAAATTTTCTTTAATGAGTTTATATGCTTTCCATGTTTAGAAAAAAATAAGCTTGAAAAATTGAATCAAAAAAATCAATTTATTCTGAGCCAGGGAGGGGGTCCAGAATATTGATAGCTGTACTCTTTAAAATAACAAATAATTATGTTATGGCATACCATGGGATACTATATAGCGGTGTAAATGAATGAACTACAGCCACATGTAAGGACATGGAAGAATCATAATATAATGTAAACTAAGAAAAAAACACTTTCATTATCAGAGGTAGGCAACTATTTTCTTAAAGATCCATATAGTAAATATTTTAAGTACAAAGTCCATACGGTATTTATTGCAAATACTTAACTGTGTTGCATTTGCAATAATGCCAAAGTAGCCACAGGAAATATGTGATCAAATGCATGTAGTTGTGTCTAATAAAACTTTTTAAAAAATTGTCAGCTTGCCCGTGGGCTGTAGTGTGCTGATACCTGTATTAGACAACACTCAGGAAAGCTCAGGAAGAGGAAGACATAAACAAAATATTGTTTAGGCATGTATATGTAGGGGAGAAAAACTAATTTTCCCTCTGTCTTTCTGGGTTCTTGGTAGAGTCTCCCACTGTAGTAAAAAACATTAACAAGAGAAAAACAAACATAAATTTGATAACATGGATACCTCCTGTGTACATAGGAAAGACCAGGGGAAACTGAGTAACACCCTAAAATGACCCAAGCCATCACCTTAAATACCATCTCCAGCTTAAGACAAAGAAAGATATTGGGAGTGGGGAGCAGTTGTGGGAGGTGACCAGGAAGAACACAGTAAACACGGGTATGATTGTTCTGTAGATTTAAGTTCTCTCTTCTCCATTGATAAGAGATTTGAGAGTTATCCTCTTCTTCCTGGTACACAGAGGAAGATTTCCCCTTACAAATGGATATTTCCTTTATAAACATAAATTTCCCTTTTAAAAGGGTAACTTCTTTGTTTACAGAGGTTCTCTAGTGTCTGATGCCTCTCAAAAATAATAAGCCCAAAATATTTTGGGGTGACATATTTTGCTTCCCTTCATATACATATGTGATAAACCTAAAAGCCAGTAACAAACAAACAGAAACGTAGTTAAGCCTGTAAAGGTAGAGGGGTGAAGCACAGGGAAATATTAGTATAGGAGCATTATTTTAGTTTTAGTTATAAGTCATATTTCACTTCTTGGGAGGGACATGTGTTCATTATATTCTTATGCTTTGTACCTTAGCTATATATGTGTTTTGATATATTTTTTGGATATATTTGGGTATATTTTTTTCTTTGCATCATATATCATACTACAAGAAGGGAAAGAATGAATAAAAGTGGAAAAATCAGAGACAAGCATAGGATTTGCCGCACAGCGCAATATGCTTTCTTCATTTTAAATACAGTCGGAAGCCTAGTATTTATTGCTTTATTTCTAAAAGAAAAATATCACTTGAAATCATTTATAATATACCCATAAATGCTTCTCGTTGTTTGACTAAAACTCTCAACCCATTGTTTTGATGGTTACCATCATTTGCTCATTCCCTATTATACTTTGTAATGTCCTTAACTCTTCAGCCATCAGCTCACATTAAATTTTTATTGTTAAGTGTATTTCCTCATTTATCAAAGCCTTTAGATAGCAACAAAATCAGTCACAACAGCATTCCACAGAAGTGATCAGAAAGAAAGCTGAGTAACAGAGAAGTAAACTAGGTTGCATAAGGCTACTCACATCATACTGCTTGGACAAAGACTCAAATCCTGATTCACCACTCCTTGTTCTGGTGGCGTGATCATTCTGCAGTTCTCTCCCCTACGCTCATGTGCATCTATCTCCTTAGGACCAGGGGGGTATTTATCCTGTAATGGGTTTTCCGGCAACATGTCTCATTTTAGCTGCTTCAGGCGTCAAGATAACACCCTTGTCACTGCCTCTCTGATGGTTCCCCATTCAACAACAGTCATTTAATCTCAGAACACTTTTCCTCACAGTCAACAGTTTTTCCTTTGTGTAATTAAGTCTCATTTTTTTTTTCTGGATAGATCCATTTGTGCCAGAACCCTTCTGCTGCCTTGAAGCTTGCACCACTTAGTTATTTTTAGTGTTATCTCTTTCCTTTCATTAGCACAGAGCTATACTGCACATATTTTCTTCTTTCAGCTTTACTCAGATTAAGATCTTCTAGCTCCTTAGTCATTCATTTTAGCTGTTGCATTGAATTTCCTCCAGTTCATTTAAATCCTTCAGTTCAGTTTATTATGCCCGAAATAAATAAAGCACCATTTTCTCATGTCTGATCACCAACCCCAACGAAAAGTAGGTGAAAGGCTTATATACCTCTGTGACTTTCTCTATTTGCTCCCTTAGTAGGTGGGCTCTGAACCAAAATATAAATTCAATGAAGTTTGTTTTAATGTCTCCGTCTCTGCTTCTGGCTCCCTTTCCTTAGGGCAGTATCTTCTTTACAGATTTTAATTTTTTAGCACCTTTATGTTTTAATTTGTTTTTTAAATATTCATTCCTATCAAAATTGAAAAAGATTTATGATCATTTTTTTCTTTCATTAGAACATATTTTCATTTTTCCATACAGTTTTCTCCAATTAAATATGAAGGTTTTGAAGGAATTTTAACCATCTAAGTTTGATTAAGGTGAATTTTTCATATCCTGGAGATGGTTTTACTCAGGAGGCTGCATCAAAAGGGATTATAGTTGTTTTCTATCCCTGCAATCAACCTGATTCTCTTGATGGAAGAACAGAGGGTATGAATCCCCAGATCCAGCTGGTAGAGATCACTTTGCTCAGATTTGCATGTAAATTAGTATCCTATTTGGAATCACTGATTTCTTTCAGCTGTAGCCATAGAACTGGGAGCCAGCCATATCCTCTGACCAGCCGACTCAGTAGCCTAGAGCATTCTTGGGCTTCTACTTCCATCATTCAAATAACACTATAGTGTAGATTAGTCACCAGAATGCATTGCTTTTCTCTGCTAGGAACATCAATATATATTTGTATTTCTTTTAGTATATACCCCAACTCTCTTTTCTTTGCTCCTATGAGATTTATTCAAATATTAAATATTGGCCCCTTATATATCTCAAATGACTTAGAGGACAGGTATAGACTATATTGCTATACTTTCTGTAGCATTTTTACCCCCATATGTGGGAAATATAGTGATGAATTATGTATAAGGTTAGAACTTTTCCTGAAACTGAAACCTGCCCACTCTACTAGAGAAGTGCAGGAAACTATATATAATGTGACACACGTCATCATTACTTTTATAATGCATGTTTATTATTTATTGTACAAGTTTTCAAATGAAAGTCCTGTACACACATACCTTTCACAAATGAGCAGCATCCGTAGTAAACAAATAGGTGTTAAATAGGCATGGATTTGTGATCACAACTTACACTATCAAATTCTTTATTCCAATGGAATCTCATTCAAACATTGTATTGTAGTCATATTAATAAGGAAACTGTTTCTCTTAGCCAAGATAGAAATAGCCTTGATACAGTAAACTGATTATTATGATGTCTTTTACGTGCATGCACAGACATTTGCTTATTATTTTTATTTATATTAGCAGATAGTTTGGTTGTTAGCGTGTGTGTGTGTGTGAAATGTATGTCTATATAATTAAGATAACACATACCATATCAGTCATGGCTTTCTGATTAAATCCAGCAATGCAAATTAGTTAAGAACATTTAAAAGTCGAAATATTAGAAAATCCAAAATCCCAGTTTTCTTTCTGAAAAACTGGGAGGCCTAGAAACTCTAAGTAGCCCCTCTTCATTTGAACTTGATAATAACCAACTGGTCCTTAATATGGATTTACTCCTTTAGATGAGCAAGTACAACTTAATTTATTACAACTACCACTGGACTTATTTCCCCTACATACTTTATCTGCCTGTATGCTATAGGTATTTAACTTACAAATCTAAATATGAAATGAAGCTTTATGATATAATATAAGTTGATATAAATAATTTCAATATACCTGTTTGAACAAAAATAATTTCTCAATTGGCTAATTGTTCTATGGTATATTCAGTTAGCTGGCATTTGGTCTTCATTCATACATATTTTCATTACTCATACATTCATTAGAATTTGATAATATGACAAAGCTACTTCACTGAAAATAAACTATCAATTTTTTTGTTAGGATGTGAGCATATGTGTATATGCGTATGCATACATACATAGACATACATACTTATACATTTATACTTGTAATTCTTTCAATGACCTTAACAGTAAAGATACTTTTATTTTATCAATTTATATCTCAGTGTAAACTTGAGCAAAAGATTCTGCAAATCAGAATAATATAGTTATTGTATGTTTCCATTTATTTATAATAAATATACATTATCTACATTATCTGTGTATCGATATAAGTATTCATTACTTATATAATGCAATAGTCAAAAATAATTCAGTAATCAACAATAAGTATGCATTCTTCTGGCAACTAGAGAACAGTTTCTATATTGGGCCACATGACTCTATAGGGAAGGAAAAATAATTTTTCCTCAATTCTTCTAGGTTCTCGGCTGACACACCCCTGTGTAAAAGACAGATCAACAAGAGAAAAACAAACAGGTTCAATAACATGTACACCTCCTGTATACATTGGAGTTGTTCTGCCTCCATGGGCCTGGGACTGAAACACATCTAAAGCCAAGATGTAATCCTTAGTCTAGGGTCTAACAGAAACTTGTAGTCTTCATGATTATAGACCTGAAGCTCTGTTAATCTTTTGTCTTAAGGCTTAATGATTAAAGGAGCAAGCATACAGAGGTGGAAGGATAAAGATAGAAACAGGAAGTGAGTCATAATGCCATTATCTCGGGAAAGCCAGCTTGAATTAGAGAAGAAAACAAACTATATTAAAGAAATGAAGTTTGTGTGCTGTTACAAAAGCTCCT
This sequence comes from Pteropus alecto, assembly GCF_000325575.1. Taxonomy (NCBI): domain Eukaryota; kingdom Metazoa; phylum Chordata; class Mammalia; order Chiroptera; family Pteropodidae; genus Pteropus; species Pteropus alecto. Next base: position 358,365 of record NW_006435781.1, read on the forward strand.
CTTAACCCAGGTACTTAGTGCAAGTTCCCACTACTCTAAGTAGAATAATCAGTATAATAATGCAGTATCTAACCTTTCTATAACACACTTTGTTTTTCCAATTACTTTCCAGTATAAGGTGCATTTTGATACCCTCAGTAAACCTGATCAGTTGGTTGAATGTGGCACAGTATTATCATTTTGTAGTACAAGAAACAGGAGTCAGAGAAACAGTGAGAAAAAAACAGCTGGACTTGTGTTCTATCTGCTGTGTCACCCTGCATATTCTTCTTCAAATCAGAGAATACAGAGCTGAAGGAGAGCTTAGTAGCATTCAGCTTCACTACGCTGCACACCAGCTATACACACAGGCAATCAATATGGTTTGGACACAGCTGATATAATTTGGTGGAGCTCTAATTGAATTTTTTCCCCTTCTTAATATCATTACACCTACAGAACATCTCCAATTAAGTGTCCCCCCATCAGTCTCAAAATTAAATATCCCAAATGGAACTCATTATCTACTCCCACATAAACCAGCTTCTCATGACTGTTTCCCCTTTCTATTATAAGCACCACTGCTTCCATCCTTCTAAATCTGAAATCCCTAGAGTCATTTCTTTTTTGTTCCTTTTCCATTCCTAAATTCATTCAGTCACTGAATGCTATTGACTACTTTCCAAAATTATTTCATGCATAACTTTCTTTACTTTATGGGTAAATGTTTTGAAATACATTTAAACAAATCAAGGAATTAGTGAACAAAAGAATGAAGACAGGAATAAACAAATGAATATTCACTGTAGTACGACAATCTAAAGTTTGCAATGAGTCAAAGTCTGAGTGTTACTTTTGTGGGGGATCTAAATCTGTCATTGCCCCCATGGCACTAAGGGGACCTCAGTTCTTTCTGCTGACATAGTAAAGAATCACAGATCAGTGAAATTTAGGAAAAGTAAGATTATTACAGTACGTTGCAAGAGAGGAACGGGCTACATCAGAGATGGCCACAGCCCTGTAGAATTCAGGAATTAAATCTTATATTGTGGCCATGGTGGTGATTACGGGGGCGGTGCTAGATAATCGGCACATGAGGTCACTCTGATTGACAGTTGGCTGTTATATAACCTTTTGTCTACTGTGCATGAGGTTACCCAGAATTCAGTCTGTTATAATTAGATTCATAAACTTCCAGGCATATGTATGATATTATAATGATGATATAATGAAGCTAAGGTGAAAAGAAGGTCAGTGTATGTACTAACTGCGCAAGCGCTTATGGCCAGACTAAACCTCTGGTTATTTCTGTGGTTTTTACTTCCTTGTATTTCAGGATGTAATGGTAATCTTTAATGTAAAACAGGTGTTTCAGGGAGGTCCTAAGGGCAGTCCCTGGGTTGGGCCTGCGTTCCCCCAGTCACTCATATCTACCAAACTGCCTACCATGAGTATAAGCAGCTGCTCCCCTGACCCACATAAATTAATTCTGTGATGAGGCATTCTCCTTACATGTGCATTCTTTCAGTCTCTTAAATTATATTACAATGTCTCTTCCATTCAAAGCCACTCTCAATTGTTTTATTTTGAATAAGATAATACTGTTCAGAAGACATATCATTGTACATTTTAGATCCATAAGGTCTCTGCCCGATGGAATTGATTTTAAAAATGAAGGTAAACGTTGAATAAGTATTAAATTATTCCTAAGGATATAACTTCATTTTTTTACTTGCTCGGTGTCATTTTCTTATATAATTTTTTTTTATTAGTTTTAAGTGTACAGTACATTGGTTAGACATTTATATAGTTTATGAAATTATCTCCCTGATTACTCTATCTTCCGTCTGGCTCTACACATAGCCATTACCTTAATGCTGTCTGCATTCTCTATGCCGTGCTTCTCATCCCCATGACCATCTCTCAACTACTAATTTGTACTTCTTTAAACCTTCACCACTTACTCCCAGCCCCAACACCGATCTCCTCTGGTTGTTACCAGATTGTCCTCTATATTTGTGGGTCTGTTTTTGATTTGTTCTTTTTGTTCCTTAGATTCCACATATCGGTGAAATCATATGGTATTTATCTTTCTCTATCTGGCTTATTTCACTTAGCATAATAACCTCTAGGTTCATCTATGTCGTTGCACATGGTAGGATTTCATTTTTTTTAATGGCTGAGTAATATTCCATTGTATATATGAACCATAACTTCTTTATCTAATCGTCTGTTGATGGGTTTTTAGGTTGCTTCCATATCTTGGCTATTGTAAATAGTGCTGCCATGAACATAGGGATGCATAGATCTTTATGAATTGTCACCTATACTTCTAACTCATGAATCATATGTTCCCAAGAGCCCATCTTGGGTTTAATTAATTTGTTGGAACAGCTCACAGAACTCAGGAAATCCATTTACTCACTAGGTCACCAGGTTTTTATAAAATAATATAACTGAGGAACAGCCAGGCGGAAGAGATGCATAGGGTAAAATGTGGGGAAAAGGCAGAGAGCTTCCATGCCCTCTCCAGACACACCGTTCTCTCTGCATCCCCATACATTCACCAACCAGGAAGCTCTCTGAACTCCCTGATCTTGGGTTTTTATGGAAGCTTCATTACACAGCCATGATTGATTAAATCATTGCCCACTGATAATTGAATTTTATCTCCAACCCCCTCCTCTCCCTGGAGGTCAGAGGGTGGAACTGAAAGTTCCAACCCTCTAACTGTATAGTTGGTACTCCTGGCAACCAGCCTCATCCTTAGGTGGTTTAGGGACTTTCCAAAGTCACCTCATTAGCAACTTTATAGCACCTTTATAGCTCTCAACACAGGAAATTCCAGGGATTTTAGGAGCTCTCTACCAGAAATGGGGACGAACCAAATATATATTTCTTATCATAAATCACAATGTCACACACAGGATGGTTTTGTATTTGAGCACCCATAAAACATTTTAGGGGAGTGCAGGAAGACAAAACGTATGTCTCTTGTTTCTAAGCTAAATCGATGCAGGACAGGGCAAATTTCCCCGAATGGGGGAAGACAAAACCGTATTCCGAGAGAGGAAAAGGGTCCTTTGGCGGAGAGTGTAGAAAGAATTCAACACACATGCCAAAGGTAGGGTCAAAGTTATTAGAAAAGGGATAACACTCCACAGACAAAAACATGGTCTCCTCTCAGAGGCAGAGAGTGAGAGAGCCTAAATGAGACATGGACAGTGAGTGAGAGTAAAGGCAGTGAGAGGGACCCAGAGTGTTTGAGGAATTCAGTTTATATATCATTCTTTGTTTGCTATGTGTTATAGATTTAAGACTCTGTTTATGCATTTCCTTTGATATGGACATACAGTGAGGAAGGGGATGGAGAAGAGTATGTAGCCTGACAAAAATATGTAGCATGAAAAGCCTGCTGGCAGTTCTCAGCTTTTATTCCACAGGGAATGAACTATTTTATTTGGGTAGGGCAGCCACTTAAAGACTCTGTTTCCCCCATTTCCCTTCACAGATGTAGGAAATGGGTTGTTAGCAATCCCAGCAGAAATCTTCCTTTGTTCTGCAGATGTCCTCATGGCCTGGCTGTAGGGCCGATCAGCACATTGCAGTCTCTGAATATAGCTTGATTTAACACGTCAGTTTTCTTCATTAAAATAATCTTGTCTCTGCACCATGCTGCCTTGAATATCATATTTAGCATCCTTATTAGGGACATGAAGGCTCCAGAAGAGCAAAATTTTAGGAAGATTGTTAGAAGCTAAGGATTGAAGGGAGTTGGTGACTGAACCTTAAATCTACTTTAGGGAATTTATAACCTAAATATCCAAAAACTTGAAGAAGAAAAAATAAAACATTTCTATTTATTTGGCCAATAGATTGTTTTGCCTGTTATTTTTTCGTGTGTGGGTATAGTAAAAGAAAGACTTGTCAGCCTTCAGTAAACTAGTATTTCTTTCAAAACTTTCTTCACATATGCAAAAAACAAATTGTTATTGAGCATCTATAGTGTGCTAAGCAAAGGAAATAAAATACTCTGTGTCGAAAGGGGTTAGTTTTAGAGTAGGCTGGAATGATTTAGAAAGGAGGGATTTGAGAAAGGGTAGATAAGATGGAGATTTTTCTCATAGAAGCAAGCCTTCCAAGTAGGAGGAATAGAGGCCCAAATAATTTACTGATACACAGTATAGCATAAATAAATCATTAAACATATTTCAGTAATTATTATAGCTAGAGTTTGTTGAGCAATTAATACGTTTCAGACACTAAGCCAAGACTTTTCCAAAAGATATATTTAAATCTTACAACAACCTCGTGATTTGGCATGATGATCACATCTGTTTTAAAAATAGGAAAACCATGGTTTAAATATATCAATCAAGATCTAATAGCTAGTGACCAAATCAACCTAAGCTATCTAATCACTATTCTTTGTTTCTACTATAATGATCTTTCATCAAACTTAATATCTTTCCCAGTACCCTTCTCCATAACCCTAACTATTTCTTAAAGAATCAAATATTTGGCAGGTTAGGTTTTGCATTGGCATGTGGTGATTAAAATAACTCCACAATTAACTTAAGTTGCTATCATATACAATACTTGATGTAACCCAATCAAAAATGTTTAATGGCTATTCTTAAAGCCTTTCTATAAATGCCTACTATATTTTTCCAAGTTACTCTGTCTTTCATCAATAGCATTAGATTAGTGACAGTTTCACGTAGTTCGTTTACTGGATTCAAGATATGGTTCAGTTACTCAGGGACCCCAAAAGTTAATGACTTCTGAAAGTGCATGAATTTCTTCTACTCACTGGTGCATCCAAAACATTCAGATTTTATTTATTAAATCAGGGGTTCTATGCCTTAAAGTTCCTTGGACGATGCTATCAAAATGAAAAGACTCAAAATAGTAGACTTCCAGAATACAACATTGTGGTTTTAAATTTAAAAGTATTCCCAATATAACATTGGTATCTGCTGATGTGGTTACCTCCAAGAAGGCACATTCTTATAATTGCATGTCAAAATAACTTGCCAGTTTAGACGGGGTAAAGGAGGTCAAATATAGGAGAGTTGGGGGAGGGTGAAGTGGGTAAATGGGATCAAATATATAGTAGCTGAAGGAAACTGGACTTTGGGTGGTAATCACACAATAGATTATATAGATGTCAAATTATAATGTACACCTGAAAATTATATAATTGTATTAACCAATGTTACCCCAATAAACTTAATAAAACAAAAATGAAAATTGTGTTCCTAGGAGTTCTAAATTGCCAAACCCACTAGCCTTGGAACCACTTTCTACCTTCTCTCCAACCCTCCAAATTAACTCCAAGTTTGTTCATTCTAAATATTTAGATTATGCTTAATATTTTATCTTAATATTTTATAAACACGTTCTGATGCTTAAAATGTACATATATATAATAATAATGTTCTTTCTTTTTTGATATGAGGATTCTATCGCTGACCTGCATTTTTCACTGTTTCAGTGTGTATAGCAATGGATTTGGGCTGTTATTCATGTCCCAGCCATTCTCTCACTTTACACACATATTTCAGTGCCAAACTTTTCATATCCACTCATTAAGATTTAGAATGTAACCTGTCTCTGAAAAATATTTCCTTTTGTCCAAATTATGAATAATTTCATTGTCGCAAAGGAACAAAATCAATTTTTTAAAGCATAAAACTAATTAATTGTCTCACATAGAACTTGTACCTGCAATATGGGCTGTAGCTTGAAATATGCTATAATTCATTGAACTAACTCAGGTAAAAGCTAGTAGATTAACATTTACATTCTAACTCTTTAATTCAGAAAATTGGACTCATTTTACAACCGTAGGCTTATGAGAAATCTTTGAATCTGGATGTCAGAGAGATTTATTAATTTCCAATATCAATAGAATCTTCTGTAAGCAAAAGAAAGAAAGCAATTCTTTGATCATTTTTATATTTCTATCTTGACATTTCCTTTATCTTCTCATGCCAGTATACTCCAAAGTTGATATTAAGATTACTTCTGATACTTAGATGGATATTTAAATTTGATTGTTTTTATGTATCAATAAACTTACAACTAAGTTTTTGAAATCTTCACCTATTA
>NW_006435781.1:364567-368706 GCF_000325575.1 Pteropus alecto
TTGAATTAAGAAAATAAACACCGAAAAATCTATGGAAAATTAGTTGTTTTTTTTTATGTAAAAAATCTATGTGATAAAAACCCATCTACACTTTTACATCACCATCATAGTGAAAGGTTTGGAGTTTTTTGTTTTGTTTTGTTTTGTTGTTAATTTAATCACCTTTAATAAATTCATCCAGGCAGGACCAAAGGCATTTATTGTTAACATCAATAGCAAAGCATAGACAGTTCCTTTTACTTTATCCTAGCCTCATCCCTATTACATCTAAAAATTATTACAAGTATTAGTATTTTGTATGTGTGGAAAAGGTGTTATGTAGCCATCAAGCTAAAATTCACTTAAAATTATTACAAGTATTAGTATTTTGTATGTGTGGAAAAGGTGTTACTTAAAATTATTACAAGTATTAGTATTTTGTATGTTTGATCACTTAAAATTATTACAAGTATTAGTATTTTGTATGTGTGGAAAAGGTGTTATGTAGCCATCAAGCTAAAATTCTTTTCTGAATGGTAAAACTGGTTATGAAAAATGTAGCAATTAATGTCTGGAAATAAGAGACATTGAAATCTATGCTTCTTGCAAGTAGAATTTCTGCCAAAATATAGTGAAAAATGAGGAAAGTCATATTTGCTTTATATGCAAATTATATAGTAGCAAAACTGTTTTTCTTTTGTAATTTAATTATGGGAAATTTGTCTTTGAATTGCTCAGTTAGTAACATTATTGAGACTCTACAATACAGTTTAAGATTTAAATGCTAATACTACAATTATTTTACTGAAAGAAATAAATCTAGAGCTAACTCAGAAATGCTTTCTTCCTCTGCTGTTCTCCCTCAAAGTCAGGGGTAGGTCTACATATTTTATCAAGATTCTTCTAAATAGATACTTAAAAGCTCAGTTGTTATAAAACTATTTGCATATGTAAGAGTGGAAAAAATAATTTTCCTTCTACCCTTCTACATTCTTTTTGCTGGTCTAATAATCGAATTAACATGAGAAATTATTAGGAGAAAATAACTAAATTGATTACATACGTACATACAGGTGTTCTGTAAGAATATGGACCCCAGGACAAATCAGTAGTTCAGGCTTCTATGCCATCTTGAGCTAAGGAGAAAGGGGATTGTGATTTGGGGCTTTAAAAGGCAGGAAGGCAATTCACATGGAGATGAAAAAAGTTAATGTTTAGTAAACAAATGTTTTCTGAGCCTTAAAACAATGAGACACAGAGAGGACTTTGATAAAATGGGCCTTACTAGGTTCCTCCCTGTCTATCACAGTGAGTTCAAATTACACTATAGTTATCTATGATGATAGCTCCCTTCCTGGAGCAGGTCCTCTATCTAAATTCTTTTAGGTACTTAGGGGAAAGGTCAAAGATTTTTCCTGAATCTTTTGTTTCTTAAAAATAACCAACTCAAAGTAATCAATATCCCAAAGAGGCAAATTTGGTGGTGGCAAAAACTCTCCTTTCTCTCATATAATCTGCAAATGTGAGAACTGAACTTTTGTCTGTCGATTTGTTTGTTAGTTTTTAAGAACACAGTTGTTCTTGTTATTTTGAAAGTATACATTAAAGAAATTTTGTTATTCAAAAAGGTCAAAGGGAAATGAAATAGGAAATGATCAAATAGTAATTCATAGCTAGGCTTTTGAACTTTATCCCTCAGAATGCCTTTCAAGTTTCAATCCCTTTGAGAAGACTTTTAGCTCTCCCCACCCTCTCCCTCTGCTTTCATATGCCCCATGATGCATCTACCAGACCTTTTATATCTATAATTGGAATAGCTTTGAAACTAGAGGGCAACTGAGTCTGGGGCTCATGCTTCCTGTGCCGCTCAGTCAGTGGACCAATACAGCACTTGGGATATTTAGAATAAGCGTTTATTGTCAGAGCACCAGTGATCTGAGAAGGCAGCAGGTTACCACCTTCAAAACTGCCTTCCTTTCTCAGTCCGACTTAGGGTGTTTAAAGGAAAATCTGGGCATTATTCCAGAGGCTGCGTGACAGTTGGGCGGGGGGTGTCTATTGTGCTTTACAGAGCTGTTCCTCTGGCAATGTGATCCTCCGGTGGCATTAGCAACCCAGGAACATAGGTGGGAGTAGTCTGGAGAGATTGCTAGAGCAGAAGGACTGTGATCAGTAAGCATAAGGGCATTAATCATAAGTTTCAGGGCAACTTTCTATGGCAGGGAACGTTCTAAGCTGCTGGGGACAATCTATTGTTAAGTTATTGGGCACGGAAAAACAAAGTTGGGTACACTGTGAGGCCGCTATTATGGGGGTCTCAGTGGGTCCCTTCTTCAGCTTTTTTCCAACTCTGCTGTACAGCAGTCCCTACTTATCTGTGGAAGATAGATTTCAAGATACCAGTGGATTCCTGAAAGTACAGATAATACCAAATCCTATTTACTCTACTTTTTTTCCTATACATACATATCTATGATAAAGTTTAATTTATAAATTAGGAACAGTAAGAAATTAGTAACAATAATCAATAATAAAATAGAACAATTATAACAATTGCTGAAGTCTTCCTATAGGCTTAATGCTTTCTGGCACAACATGTTTGCCATCAATCAGAACACATTTTCTATTCCACCCACAAATTTAATAACTTTTCCATCTTAACTAAGCACTTATTATGCACTGTGGCCATAACTTTTGCAATCTGAGGTGTAATAGCAAAACTGGCATGAATTTCTTTTTCCTTCATAATTTTGTGGATAGAAGATTAGTTCTTATTGTAGATCTTAGCAACCACAGCACACAATTTTTCTATTTCCTTATTAAATTGAGAACTTTCACCTTTTCACTTAAAGGAAACACTTTATGGCTGCTCTTTGACATACCTGAATTGCCAGCATCACTGCTCTTGAGCTTTGGGGCCATTATTAAGTAAAATAAGGATGACTTGAACACAAACACTGCGATACTACAACAGTCAATCTGATCATTAAGATGGCTACTAAGTGACTAGTAGAGAGTGTCTAGAACCGGAATATGCTGGACAAAGGGATGATTCACATCCCGGGTGGGAGAAAGCAGGATGTGCAAGATTTCATCATGCTTCTCAGAATGGTGGACAATTTAAAACTTATGAATTGTTTATTTCTAGAATTTTTCCATTTTCCGGGTAACTGAAACCACTGAAAGTGAAACTGCAGATAAAGGTGACTACTGTACATATTTAGTGAACATAAAACTTGTCTTATTTAACCTTTTATTACTTGTGTACTCTCTATGTACCATACATAGAGTCTATGAATTCCACAGACGTTTATGTAAATTAAATGTTGAATGGATGAATAATAGATGGAAGGATGGATGGATGGATAGATGTAAAGATGGACAGTTGGGTAGATGTGTTTATAATTCTTTCCATGTAAACTATTTTTTTCAAGATGAACTGACCTTTAAAGTTTGCTTAAAGCTTTAATTATCTAATTACTTGCTTATACTAAGATTTTTAAAAAGGTAAAAAAAAAAAGATATATAATTGAAATAGTTTCTTCTATCTTGTCACCCAACCACTGAGTTATCCTCCTTCACTCTTATAAGAGGGAACCGATATTACCAGTTTTTTATATATCCTTTCAGAGATATGCTATATACATATGTGTGCATGTGTGCATGCATGCACATGCACACACACAATTCACACCTATCAACAAGGTATGAGAATACTTAGTTTCTCATACCATCACCAACACAGTATATTGTCAGACTTTTTGATCTTTGCACATCTGATTGGTGAAAAATCGAGTCTTCAGTTTGCATTTATCTAATAATGAGTAATGTTGACCATATTTTCAAATGTTTGAGAGCCATTTTTATTGCTTTGTCTCTGAACTCTCTTCATCTCTTTTGCAAATTTTAGAATTCCTTCTAAAATCGTCTTAGAGCCAATTGATAGATAAGAACTAGTCTATTTTTTATCAGAAGCGGTATTATCCAGTGTACCAAAACCTACTAATTCATTTGATTTAGTACTATTGTTAATTGTTTGATTATTTCAAAAGATAAACTATACTGTCAAGGAGGATAGGTTTGATATTCTTGACATTATTTAAAAATCTTCCTTATTCTCTGAAGACAGATCTGAAGAGAGTTTCCAAAAATAGTAGTGG
>NW_006435781.1:368752-369974 GCF_000325575.1 Pteropus alecto
GCTATTATCTTTCATGATGGAATCTTTCTCATCCTTTAGATCTCAGTTTAATCGTACTTCTTCAAAGACACCTTGCTTGCTTATTAAATCCAGACTAACCCCCCTTGACTCTCTATTTTAGGTATTCTGTATCTTAACATCTTGTTTATTCCTTCTATAACTTTTATTATATTTCATAGTTATATTATTTTGTTATTTACTTGCTCTTCTCTACAATAAGGTGAAAGTTTCATGAGAGCAGTCTCCACATCTGTCTTTCTTTACTGTTTTATCTTCACTGCCTGATGTATGATATGACATAAAATAAATATTCAACAAATATTTGTAGAAGGAATAAGTGAAGAGGCTCATCTGTGTTCTGGTTTGTCAAAAATTCAGTTGTTATTTGAATGTACTTCCAGTGGGCTGAATTTAATTCAATTGAGTTTTTACTACAAAAAAGCAGAGATAGAGGGAGAGGTATAGGGAAGGTGGGAAGGAGCAAGGGAGCGTGCACACCTGTGAGACAGAGACAGACAGACAGACAGACAGACAGGCAGGCAGGCAGGCAGACAGGCAGATAGGCAGACAGAGATAGAGACAGAGAGAGATAACGTGGGCTCTTCAAGAAGCTTATGGATTTTACTCCTGCACTTATTCAACATTTACTGCAAATGAATTTCACAAATAAAAAGATCAGACATCATCATTGCTCTGAGAGACAAATGCAACCAGAGTACTTTGAGGTTCAGATATAATTGATGGATAAACGCAAAGCTGTAAGAAATGTATTAAAAATAATTTTAAACCTCATTTTTCTAATAATTCTCAGGGAAGTAAGACTTTTTAAAAAATTGTACATAACACTTTGGCTTTATACTCTGTCTCTTAATTAAAATTCAGTAGAATATGTATTTCAATAGATCATATATACCAGGAACCACCTGGGTGTATTGACTATTACACGATAATGATCATCTTAAGGGGGCTTTTATCCACCTAGTGTTTCACTGGGGCTAGAGTTTGATGTATAAAGTTAAATTAATTATGATCTAAGAATGACTTCAATAAATAGGGTATCAAGTATCAACCTTTCCTTTTGTTCATGCAGTGATTTAATCTTTCAGCTATTTATCACCAGTCCTGTTTGGAAGGAACAAATCTAGGCTTTTCATTTCTGAGAGACTTGACTTACCCTTTGGACCATGAGCTGGTATTTTCAGTTTTGATATTTGGTTTCCCT
>NW_006435781.1:369997-377388 GCF_000325575.1 Pteropus alecto
GGGGGTTAGATCTCCAGAGAAACTGACTATTGAAATCAATGTAAAATGTGATTAATCAATGGTTATTAACTCATGAATAGTGAGACTACCTGTATTTGGCTATGGAGAAAATATAAAAATATAGAAAAGTAGATTATTAGAATAGGGATTGGAAAGCAAATAATCTACAGAATAATGGACATCTTGTCTTACTTCAACTGTCATTTGGAGAATTTTCTTTAAATATATAAAACACCAAAAATTGACATATAAAATTTGGTAGTATGAACTGAAAAACTGAAAAGTATAAGAAATATAAAAATTAAAAGGTGAAAGAAATCTTAAAAGGTGTAGCTTTTGTTTTTACATTTATGGAATGAGTACCAGGAGAGGATAAGCACTCTCAAGCATCTATTTATTTTATGGTTGAATAGTAAAATAAATGTCAGTGAAAAAGAATATTTCCTAGGAATGTCCTTGTAATTGAACTCACAAGTTTGTATGCCCGGCACATAGTAAGACCAATCACTAAAGCACCAAATATGCAACAAGGAAAGAGTTTATTCTGAGAGGCAGGCCAACAAGGATATGGGGAGAAAGCCCCAACTCGACTTCCCGAGAGGGAAAATGTTACCACGGGGGTGATGTGAAATCTGGCGTGGCCCCAGCGGTGTGGAGGGGATCCTTGGGTCTTCCCCGCCGAGGTAGTAAAGAATTACAGGTCAGCAAGATTTAAAAAAGTAAGATTTATCGAAACTACATTTTTAGAAGGAGATGGGCCATGCTAAGGAAGGCTGCAGCCCTGTGGAATTTGGGACGTGAAAAGATAAAAGATAAAAGACAGAGTATGCTTCAAGGGAAGAACGGGTTTTCAATGAAGAGAGCTGTAACTGTGCAAAAATGAGAAGGTCTGTTTGCATTTGGGCCATGATGGGAGGTCCTAGATGATCTGCATGTGAGGTCACCTTGACTGACAGTTGTCTGCTATATAAACCTTTGCTTACTGTGCATGTGCTTACCTAGCATTCAGTCTGTTATAATTAGATTCATGAACTTCTGGACATAGGCATGACATTATAATTGATGAGGTATAATGAGGCTGAGGTTATGGGCAGGTTAGGGTAGTACTTTCTGTGCATGTGTTTGCGGCTGGTTTAGCCAGCAGCTTTTATGGCCTTTGCACCCTAGGATTTTGGATAATTCATAACTATAAAAAGAAGGTGTTTCTGGGAGGTCCTTAAGGAAGGTCTTCAAGGGAGGTTTCTATGGTTACGGAGCTGAGTCTTCTCTCCCGTCACTTACGCTGGCCTAACTACCTAACGAAAAGACAAGAGATTCTAAGGGGTTAGGGAGAGCTGGTATGCAGAAGTGCTGGTGAGGCAATTGAAGGACCTTGGAATTTGGCTACTTATGGTAAGGGGCTTCAGCACCAGATATTCCTGCACAATGGACCCTTCGCTTCTAAACAAGTTCTAGTGTCCAAGTTCTGGTCATATCCTGGTCCTTTGGTTCTGTTGGAGGGTGGGGTGCAAAACTTTGGTTCCGAGTGCAGCTGGAGGTAAAAATTCTCTCCTCTGTGCATGCTTTGGCTGCATGACTTCTGGTTTGGACCTGCTGATTCTGAAAGACACCTCAGTCAGTATCTTGTTAGGAACAGAATAAGATTCTTTTGAGCTGGTTCTGAGGTTGTATCCCGAACATAGAACTCTATTGTGGAACACTGTCTCCAGAATCTCCTTCCCATTACCATCATCACTGTCTTGTCTTCAACCAACATTATTTGCTATATCTTCTTAATTCTGTTTGGCTCCTTGATTGAGGATTTTCTAAGCCAATCCTTCCACACACTGCTCTCAGAATTACTAATGTAAAAGATTTTTGATGATCCCTATTGCCCTAAATTTTTACTCCTTAGCTTGGCTTCAAAGATCTCTGTTTTGTCATTTTCCTACTTATATCTCCTTATTTCCTCCACTCCTTGTCTGTTCTACTTATACTTTAAGGCAGTCTCCTTAGACCTTGAATGATATTACCCACTATATCAACTTAATAAGCTTCTGATCATTCTTTTTGACACAGACAAAATCTGATCTTCTGGGTGATACATTTCATTAATTCTCTGAGATAGAATTAATCTCCCTCTCTCCTTTGATGCCCCTTAGCACTTTGTACTAAACTGCACTGCAGCAGATATCGCATGGTAATTATTTTTCCAAATACTCTTCTCCTCAATCCAATTATGATACCTGAAGGGCTAGGACTTTGTATTATTGTGTAAACCCTGTGTTAGAAATGTATTAAACTTCCATGAGATCTTTCAAATGAATTATCGTGATACATTATTTTGTTTTTAATAAACTTTATTTTTTTAGCGTAGTTTTAGGTACACAGCAAAATTGAATAGAAAATACAGAGATTTACTACATACTCCTGTCCTAAAACATGCATTACCTCCCCAATTATCAACATCCTGCCCCAGAGTGGTACATTTGTTATAGTTAGTGATACATCATTATCATCCAGAGTCCATAGTTTACATTAGGGCTCACTCTTGGTGTTTGTGATGCATTCTTAATGCTGTGAATATAGTATTTTAATTGTCTTCAAGAATACATGTTGAAATTTTTGAGATGTTTTGATGCAAGTTTAGATTTAATAGGCCTTGGATTTCAAGAGTCAATTTTAACTTTAATGGATACTTATATTTTCCATTTAATAAAATTATTTGATATAGAGTAATATCAGTATGAGAACTTTACAATAGATAGTAAAGTCCATGTGTGCATGTGTGTGTGTCCAATAGAGAAATCCCAGTCATACATGTTTTATCTATGAAATATAAAAACTAAATTGAACATTTTTTTAATTAGACTTCAACAGCATAGGTGGAACCTACATTTTAATGTGACTAGTGATTGCCTAGAATTTGGATCTGGATTGCATTTAGTCCTAAAATCTTTAATCCCTACCAAAGACTGATAGAGAAGTAATTTTTTTTTTAGCTGTCAGTAGACTTATATATAATCTTTGTTTGGTGTCTGTTTGCTATCACGACAAAAAAGGGGTCTGTCTGTCTGTGCATATCTAAACCAAAGTAGAGATATGTGCAGATTTTACAGCAAATAAACTAAGGTTTATTTAGAGAGTTGCAAGTCCCAGAGACACAGGTGAGCTATTTCTCTCAACAGCCTGGCTCCCGAGGTATCTCAGTAGTACAGATTACATAGGGGAAAAATGAGTTGTCATGGAAACTAAGGGAGCTGGGATTGTTGGTGCCACAGATTGGAGGGGTATGAGATAATTGGTCATTGTGTCTGGTTCTGGAATCAGCTATGGTGCCATCCTGTCTGGGTCCGTGGCCCATGAGGGGAGGGGGGTTGTTCTGCATCAATAGGCCTGGGGCCGAAACACATCTAAAGCCAAGATGTTATCCTTAGTATGAAGTCCAACGAAAAACTATTGTCTTCATGATCAGCAATCCCCAACCCCTGGACTGCGGACCAGTATTGATTCGTAGCCTGTTAGGAACTGGGCTGCACAACAGGAGGCAAGTGGCCCTCGAGCTAGTGAAGCTTCATCTGTATTTATAGTTGCTCCCCAACGCTAGCATCACCATGTCAGCTCCACCTCAGATCATCAGACATTAGATTCTCATAGGAGCGTGGGCCCCTGGTGCCAAAAAGGTTGGGGACTGCTGCTTATGATTATAGACCTGAGGCTTGGTTAATCTTATGTCCTAAGGCTTAATGATGAAAGAAGTAGGCATACAGAGGATAAAGGCAGGGAAAAAAGCAAGCGAGTCACAATGCCATTATCTGAGCAAAACCAGCTTGAATCAGAGAAAAAACTATTTAAAGAAATGAAGTTTGTGTGTGGTTACATGGTGAATGGCGATGATATCTGTAGAGCACCTTCATTTTTCAGAGTTATTCAGAAAGCTATCATAAGCTTCGTTCCTTCTTAGCAGAGCAAATCCTGGAGTGACAGGACAAGCTAGGAATCTTCCTTAGTGGCAAATGACAAAGTGGGATGCCTCTAGCACTTCTACAACGCCAGGCTGCGTTTATGGAAATGAGTTGATTTTATTCAGCAAATCTAAGTGTAAACCAGAAAACTGAACAGATAAAAACCATACAACCATAATAACACACCAAATGTTTATATTATAAAGGATGAACATAACCAGAAGATACTACTTATCTTTACCTTTTTTTTTTTTTTTTTTCTCCCAGAGCTGACAGTATAGGGTTAGACAGAAATTGTAAAAAGAGGAGTTTTGGGGATTTACAATTTTCTCACTGGCTAGCAGTTGAAAAAACACAGTTTTGGAAAGGCTCTCATTTGATTTTCTTTGTTTGATAGTATTTTGTGTTTATGTGTGATGTGTGGGAAATGTGATTGCAAAGTATCTAAGATATATAGTAAACAAACAAATGTCTTTTTAACTTCATTTAAAGTATTCGCTAAGTTGTCTTTCTAGATATTTATGACAAAATAAGCAAAGATCACATGTACTAATAGGCTTTGCTAAACATAGATAAAAATATTTTGTTTTTTAATTTTTATAGCTAATTATATCTTTAACACATATCAGCACTAATATCAGATCTTAATTTTTTTTACAGATTTTAATAAGGAATATAAAACAATAAAGTGTATTATCCAGACAAAATATTGACATCTGAAATATATATATTTTTTTACTCTTTTATAGTATCAGCTACTGTCTGAGATAAAGTAAACTTAATGAGGTCTAATGGGATATACAGTTGGTTAAATAGGCTAGAATTGTGTTTGATTTATATTTTCTGTCTCTCCTGAACTTTAGAATCTAGTAGTAAATTATGAAATTGTATATATCACTTTCGTTTATCATCCTATTTACAATATCACAGCTGACTCAATTTATAATAGTAATATTTCTAGTTACCTTTCCTCAGAGAATAAACATCTGTTCAAATGAATTTCAGCATTTTAATTATGTTAATAGTAATAATAGAAAAATATACTACAAAAATCAACATATTCCATTTCAGAGAGAATGAAAACAATGATTGCTGACTCTGAGTGATATTTTTTCAATGTAAGGAGAGTGGATGTTTTTGTCTTTGTTAATATTTCATTTCATTTCATGTTACTCTAAAAAAAGCCAAAATATACTTTTACCTCTATTATGAAATTAGAAACAGAAGTTAATAGTTTTATAATTGTTATTAATAATAGTATGTTAATATCGATGTGGTATTTTACAATTTATGAATCATTTTCATATATTTTAATTGATTGGATCATAATAGCACCTACCACCTCTCAGAATAGGCCAAACAAAAGAGTGTGAAAAAAATAATACAAGTGGCACATGGAGTTTAAGAATTTATGGCACTTGAAATATGTGCCCTTAAACTATGTACTTAACATCTCTGAGCCTCAACTTTCTTATGCAGAAAATGGGAATATTAATACTGATGTTAGGGAGCGATTGGAAGAATTAAGCGAAGGAATAGTTTGAAGCCCTGACACAATGTAGACATTCAATACTCACAATTCCATTTTTCTTTTTAAATTTATTAATGTAAGAGAACAGACTTCAGTAGTGGTATTAAGGAGAGAGGGGGTAATTTAGACTTCACTTAAGGTTGATGAGCCCCCACACCAAGCCACCTGAGGCGAAGATACAATCTATGAAAATAGAGAACCCCAAATGCAAGACGAGCTCTGTATTTTCTCCCTCTGCTTCCTCTCCTAGCAAGATGGCCATTTTGGACCCTGAGCTTGGAATAGGATTAAGCAAATGAGATGCTTGTTTCCAGTGTAAAATATAAAGGAGTATTTAAAAATACAGTAATTAAGTAACATTTTAGTTCAATATTTTCAAAATCAAAATTAATGCAAAGCAGTTTATGATAAGCAAAATAGCAACATTGTAGATAAATAAAGAACTGGCCTTGCACTTGTTGTCATCTCCATCTGACCACTCGACAAGGACTAGAACATTGGCTATTGCCTTTACCTATGGGATCCTGTCTTACTCTGTCTGCCAGTAGTTCCCTTATTTTTTGTAAGTGATTTAATTATTCAGTCTCCTGCAAGAGGGCTTTGGGGCTACTTGAAGATATTTTTGTTTGTTTATTTTGGCATTTTGAATGGTGCTGCTATGAACATTCTTGTAAGTGTTTCCTGGTGCAAGTACGACTCAATTTTTTATGCCACAAAAGGATATCTCAGGATTTTCCCATGCTATGCACTGAAATACAAATTCTATCCCATCAATTCCAACCTTTACCTCTTATTTAGCCAGATTCATCTGTTACCAATCACCATGAGGGTCAAGATGCTATGCTAGTGCCTCTTAAATGCTTTTCTATGAGTCCCCTCAGTGTCTGGTCTGTACTCAGCTGACTGCTTTTTTTATTTCTAGGGCTTTATTGCTTTTTTATCCTCACCTATTCACCCTGACATTTGTTGCATCGCGCTTTCTCTCTAACCTGAGGGTCCAGCATCTGACTTTGCTCAGTGTGAACAAGTATCTTTGTACTCTGTTGTCTGTGTTCATTTTGATAATAGCACTTGAGTGTTGATATATCCTGTTTGGAAGAAAGAATCTCTTTTTTGTTGCAGTTTGTCAGAGTCTGTCTTAGTTTACATTTCTTGAAAAGCCAAGTCTGAGCCAAGGACTAGAGAGCAAGCAGTTCATTTGGTAGCTGATCAGAGGAAGCACAGGTGGGAGAGCAGGGAAAGTTAGGAAATAAGGAACAAACAATACTGAGTGAGTTACTGAGCTGGCTACCGCTATGCAAAACTTCCCCTCAATCCTATGGAGACCTCTGAGGAATGCTGGAGAATGCATTTACAGTTGTCCCTCTGAAGGATGTGAAGTTGTGGATTATGTTGTTTCTATGCCCCCATGATTGAGGGCTGCCCAGGGACATCAGGTTCTCTACTCTGTGGAGGCTGAGTGAGCTTCCATGACTTTGGAGAAAGTCTTGAGGCAGAAACACTGAGAAATGCAGTGGGCGCTTGACTTGGTGAGCCTTTAGAGTGCTGGGGACTGTCCCTCACTGTGCTGATCAAAGTAGGCCAGCAAAATGGGATACGTGCCATCTGCTACATGGTTCAAACTGGATTTCCCAATTATTTAGTGCCACAGTCGTTTTTGACAAATGTCCTAAGAAGATACAATGTGGCGCATTGCTGTTTAATCCTTCACACCTGGGACCATATGGCTAATTTTTCAGATATGCTCTTGGTATTCAAAAGCCCTATAGCCCGTTTTTCTTGATATAAACGATGATTAAATCATGCAAGTTCATTTTAAATTCAGCTTGATGTTATTCACATAGCAAGCACTCAATAAATACTTCTTAAAGGAATGATTTTGAAATGACTTTCTATATTCTGGAGGCACATATTAG
>NW_006435781.1:377422-385325 GCF_000325575.1 Pteropus alecto
AAGACTGTTTCCTCAAAGTTGCAAAGTGACTGACAATAATATATAAAGCTAGCAGCTTCAAGGAAAATATTGCCAGAGGTCACTTTTAAACTAGGAAAACAATCATTTGTCATGATAAGCTACCTCCACTCCCTTTCCAGTGAAGCTTCTCATCTACTTTATTAAATTCCTATCTTTTCAGTGCAAAAGAAAACTGCAAACTGAAAAGAAGAATTTCCAGAGAAAATAGCTACCTTCCTTTTAGCTGATAGTTAGTTGTATTAGCTTCATCATTCAAACATGTATTTGTCTTAAACATCTTTTCATTCCATAGAGATAAAAGGATATTTATAATATTTATGATTTAAATAATAAAGGTAAACAAGGTAGTAATTTCAAATTTCCTCAGAAATTTGAACCCACCTATGTATACCTCCTCAATCCTATTACTTCTCCCACTATTAATAATCACTCTCCTGAATTTTTCTTTGCTTTATAGTCTTCCAATATATGTATGTATTCCTAAATAATCAATTGTTTTGCTGGGCATGCTTCTGAACTTCACATAATTGGAATCATACTGCTTCTAGCCTTTTTCCAATCAGCATTACATTGCTGAGATTCATTCATCAGTGAATATAGCTATAGTTCATTCATTTTCACTGTCACATTCCATCATGGGCATAAAACACCATTTATTTATACATTCTACTGTTGATGAATATTTGGTTGTTTCCAGTTTTATCTCTTTACCTTTTATAAATAATGCTTCTTGAGTAGTGGGATTGCTGGCTCATAGGGTCCATTGCTGTGCCCTCAGATACATTCTTTAATTCTTTACCCTGCTCCACTGGGTACCACTGGGATATCCAGGCTTGCAGGCTCTGAGTGCCAGACTTCTCTGTCACCAGGCTTTCAGCACTGTTTGGTTCATGGTGGAGAATCAGAGAGTTAGAGAAGACCCCAGGATATTTCTCTTTCTCCCTTTGTGCCTGAGTCAGTTTCTTTGGCAGCAGATGCCTAGGCTCCACCCAGATAGGCCCACAGGAACTCCTGCTTCCTCTGAATGAATTCATGAGCTTGTCAGGAAGGAAAAATAATTTTTCCCTCTACCCTTTTAGGCATAATAAAAAGACAGATTAACAGAAGAAAAATAATCAGAAGTTTAATGACATGTGTACCTCCCAAGAAAACTTGAACAACTCCCTGAAATGGTGCAGGGAACCATCTCAAATACAATCTCCAGCTAAAGACAAATAAGATGTTGAGGGTGAGGGGAATCAGTCATGGAAGGCTATCAGGCAAAGCACAGTAAACAGGGGGATGGTTGTTATGCAGATTTAAGTCATTACCTTTTCAATTGATAAATTTCCGGAGATTAGAGTCATCCTTCTCTTCCTGGTACAGAAAGGGAGACACTCTTACAAATGGAGATTTCCCTTAGAAATGTAAATATCTCTTTAAAAGTGTAAATTCTACTGGGTTTTCAGAGCTTCTGTGTCTGCTGTTTCTTAAAATAACCAGAGCAAGATAATCTTTATTCTAAAGTAGCATACTTGGATGACAAGTTCTGTTCCCCTTCAACCTCATCCAGAGGTACGTTCCCACCTCTCTTCTCTTAGTCTTTTCGCTCTCTCTCTTTTTCTCTCTCTCTCCTTCTCCCTTCAGTCTAAAGGTAGTCATGGTTTCATATGGTTGCTAAACTTTGAGTTGCTTCATCCCCCACAGTTTGCCATCTCAGTTCTTCTTATCATCTGTTTAAATTCCAAATTTAGGGTTTCTGTTTAAAATATCAATGAGCTTATAATTTCCGATTAGGCATTGACTAATATGATGTATCTACAAGTTTACAAGATTATGCCAAAATCTTTTGTAAATTGGTTACACCAATTTAAATTCTCATCAATTTGATAAACATTTTGCTTGTTCGGAATTCTCTCTAATGCTTGATAATGTCAAATTTTAATTTTTGGCTACTATATTGGCTTGAATTTGCATTTCATTAATTAAAAATAAAATTGAACATTTTTTTCATAGTCTATTGACAAGCTTTAAATGCAGACTATTAATTGTTCAATATAAAACAATTTTCCTTTAATAAAATTCATTTTTAGATTTAATTTATTTTGAACTGTACTTTGATTTACTGTAGTACAAAATTTATCTGTTTTCTCATTTTATTCATTTATTCTAACATGTATCAAAAATTCAATTGAGTAAATTTTAAAGATCTAATTGGTTTTATTAAATAGTTCATGAAATAGGGCAGCATCCCATCTAGCAGGTGGATAGGGGATTTAAAGGGCGACAGAAAGAGAAAGGTTTTTAAAGTCAGGACAAGTCATAAACAAGCAAAAGGATTATTTCAGGCAAGGTCACCTTTTGGGGGAACAAAAGGGTCTGTTAGGAGGATTACCTCATCTTTCTTTAGGAGATGGAAAGGATTACCTCATTGATGCTGACCAGAAAATTCTATACTAACCAGTTAAGACTACGTTCCTAAGGAAGATTGTAACTGCAGTTAGGGTTGGTATTAAATCTTGGTTTGCTTAGCACAAGTGACTCCATTTTGGACTTGCTTTATTTTTAACACACATGTCAGTTAAGTTCTACTATATACCATACAGTTCTATGTATAACTAAGAAATTGGAATATGTTATAGGAAGAACAATTGGGGAGCATAACGTTTTGAAAATGGATTAGTGTTAGGACACGCTTACTCATGTTTACTCCTTTTTCACTCCCTTTCATCATCCATAAGATCAGTTACTGTGATGTCATTAAGAATACGTGGATTATTTACAAAATTGAGTGTCAAAAATTCATCCATTTTGCAGGCATCTTATAGGACTCAATATCAACAGAGGATTTTTGTTATCAGATGTTTAGAAAATTTTGGACTATAGTCATTTATAGGCAATGGCAGACTATATTATACCTTGAGAAGCATGATTTAATAATAAAAATACAGAAAAATTTTAAGATATAAAGTAATTCCTACAATGTCCCAGCTTAAAATATTGAAAATGGTCAATATGGCTTTTCTGTTATAATTTGTTACTAAAGACTGCAGACAAGACTAAAGATGAGTTCTGTGTGGACATGGTAGTGTTTATTGCCTGGTATGTTGATCATGATTGTTTTGCTGGTCATACTGATGCTAATAATTCACAGAACTCTAAAAAACATGACTTTTAGAGGGTTAAAAAACTGCTTGAGAGAAGGCAACATCATTTTTTATGTTGCTAGTAAATGTTCATAATCCTAAAAAAAAAAAAAAGAAATCATAATAAAAAGATGTTCGAAACTTTCTTAAAAAAATGTTTCCTAGGGCTGTGGATGGAAAACATGTATATGTGATGGATAAGTACATCCACAGTCACATCTTCAAGTCATTATCGTAACCCTAAATCATCAAGAAAATATTATGTTAAATATAATGTACTTAAGGAAGCTACCTATACAAACATTTTTGTTTAAACGTTTCATCCAGAGGGAGAAGTATTCTGTCATTCAAAGGACTAACTTTCAGCTACCTGGAAAAACCATTTATCCAGAGTGATACTTGCCCTTGTTTGGTTTAGCTTGGGTTTTAATGTGGATCTTGTGTGTGCATGTGTGTGTGTACAATTCTATGATCTATTAAATTATTGTATAATTTCAAGACATTTATATCGGTGCTTAAAATTTTAGAAATATATTTCTGTTTCTGATTAATGTGTGATGTGTTTGTACAAGTTTTTGTCTTCTTGCACATACGGAGACTAAAACACAGGTTAGGTGCATGATATAGAAGTGAGTGTTATAAACCCAAATTCCAAATGAAGGAAAGATGGGATGGGAAGCAGGGGTAGCTTGGTGAGAGAGAAAAGGAGAACAAGAGGCTTGCAAAAATCTGTAAAATGTCCTGCATTGTTAGTTAAAAATAGTAAAAATGTACTGGAATATTTTACATTATTTTCCAATTTTCCATCTTTTTCTTTACTATTGTGAAATAAATGATTTAGTTTTTGAACTTCAAGTATTTGGCAAAGCATTACTAATTATTGAATTCAATTTCTCATTGGATGTGCTTTTCTTGTTGCATACATAGTATAAATTTTGTGGTCAAATTGCTACAGAAACTATATGGGTTAAATATGTTCCAGGGTAACATGGCAAGAAAACTTGAATAAAAGTCTATGTCGAGACTTGGTGAGAAGTATCTGCTGTCCTACAAAAACTTGACTCATTACCGTTGGGTGGTAAAATGCTCCTCATTATACCCATGGAATAGCTAGATCATGAACTCTGCCATGGAATGACCACAGATTTTTTATTTTCTGGTTTCCCTAATACATGTTGAGTTCAAACTACATTGAATTCCCTAGAGCTTGATCAGAAGGTTGGTTGTCCAATAAGATTTATTTAAGACATTCTTATAGCAGTAAACATTTTTTTTTTTTATGGTAGAAAAATTCTATCTACATAGATCAATCTCTTTTTTTAGTTCCTCAAGGTTTTTCCTTTTCTAGGCATATAGGCAAGACTGTATAATCTTTTAGAAAGAGTCAAAACCCCATTTGGAATAAAAACAGAAAAGTTAGATGGCACCAGAGTCACCTTAAATTAACTAAGCAGACTCCCCATCAGAAGATTTCAGATGTAATTAACCCATTAACCTAATGAGATGCAAAAATATCTGTAACCAAATATTTCCTGAGTACTTCTTTCACTCTTATAGCAAATATCCACCTGATAACGTTTTGTAGAATATTCATATACCATGCCAAAACATCCTAAATTTGCAGATGTGATCTAACTAGCATAGATTCACATAATTGGCATGACACAGAAGTTTTTAAGTATCAGCTATCTCAGGAACTTTATTCATGTGAATCTGGAAGATTCTTTGTGATGTTTGGGCTCTTACTCTCAGAGATTCAGATGTCAAAGTATTTTTAGAATGGGTCCGCAAGGCATCATTATTTTGTAATTATAATCTTGTTGATTGACAGGAAATGTGTTGGATGAAAATGTTGCCGTATTGAAGTGGTTAGAGCTGGAGACAGACTGCTTAGATCTAAACTCTTTTGAGGCGAAAGAAAAAACTTAAAATGATTTTAAATTTACCAACATGAAGATACACGATGTCTCATAAAATGCTAAAGGTTTTTTTTGCTCCCAGACTTTTAGCATTTCCATTGTATGTTCCAAAGGCTGGGAAATTTTATTAATGACAAGTTAAAACCTTTTATGCAAAAGGTATTTTTAAAACTCATCTTGGTGCTGTTTATTGAAATTACAGATATTTTGTTTTAAAAAGGAGAGAGAATTTAGAGAGATGCAATCCATATAATGGTTGATATTTGCCATGGGAAAGAAAGTATGCAGTTATGCTCTGCTGCGCCATAGAAGAGGAGTTAAAATATGGGGAATTATTATAGTGTTTGATGATGATATTAATGTCACTAAAATAAAGTACATAATATGTTAAAACTTAACAAGAGAAAACTTTATTATTGGTTTAAACCTGCATTTTAAATTATTGGCATGTTTAGTCTTGCAAAGGATCTTCAGTGAGTCATAACTACAGGACTGTTTTTCTCTTAGAAAATTCACAGCAAGTTAATATCAAATATATGAGATAGAGAGGACTTTGGGCCAAGGTGAGGCAGGAGGGATATGAAGTGATGTATAATGTATAGATAGGTGAGCTGCTGAGTCTCTCCAAGTGGGCGTTTGAATTTATGTCTAACTATATTTATAACCTAGATGAGTAAATGAGGAGGAGTTTGTCAGTTCTTTAATTTCAATGTTTTCATGAAGCCTAGGTTTATTTTTCTAAAGTCAGTTAGAAAAGTCAAATCAAGCTACATATGTTACAAATTTCAGATCTCTGAGGAGTGTGTATTAATAAGTATTCAAAAATATTTTGTCATTTAAATATTATTATGTTAATTTTTATGTAATTGGAATGTTCTTGAATGTTTGAAAACTCAGTTTGCTAGATTAAATGTTCCCTCAGTGATCTTGTTAAACAATTCCTTTATGTGCAGCTATCAATGTCTGAATTGTCACCAATACATGAAGTGCAAATATTTTTTTTTAAAGCTTTATCAGAATTATAATGATTTTGAAGGAGGAAAATTATAGCAAATTTTAATCAGTTCTCCCTCATTAATGGTTAATTCGAACAAACACCTAGATTTCTTATTTCCTCATGGAGCTATATGCACATAAAGAATAGGCACAATATTTAGTATAATCTACAGTGGGCAGTGAAGGGCAGGAGATTATGAGAAAAGGAGAAAATTTGATTATAGAAATGCTCGTTAGTCAAGATTTGACACAAAAGCAAGATGAGAAGGATTTTAGAAAATCAAACAACAAATTTCATATGAAACCTTACATTGGCAAAGCAGTTATGTAAATATCACCACAGTTTTTCAAATTAAAATCTAAAATGAAGCGTTTTGAAGTGGTTTTGCAAATAAGAATTACTCAAGATATTTCACAAAATGAATAGAATATCACAGTGAGGAAGGTATTCCAGTAATGGTAAAGTGAAACCTTCATTATAAGGTTCAATAATACTCAATAGAGTACTTGCTTGAGAATTTAAACTAGATTATTTTTATTCTGAAGTTTACAGGACATCACAGTCATTCAAGAAATGAATAGAATAAGTGATTTTTAAAAATCTTCTAGAAAATTAGTGCCTTAGTTTCATTTATATATGTGTAAAATAACCAAGCCTATGTCCTATATGTGTAATGCCATTCAGATAAATTGTCCCTGATCATAATATTTATATAGAATCCATTTCGCTTGGTAGATAGATTTGGCCTAACCTGAGAATTACTTTGGTCCCCCTCAAACTCTACACCTCTGTGTGTCATCATCATCTCTTTCCTGGACCTCATTGGTCTCCCTCATCCACTTTTGCCCCGCTTCTGCCATCCAAATTACAGTATTCAGAGAACCTTTTTAAAAGGTCAATTGAATAATCTCACCTCTTCCTTAAACATTATTTCATACCACCAAGAGTAAATTCCAAATCTTTTACTTTGATTTATATAACTGAACTCTGCTTCCCTCTCCTATTTCAGCTCAACTTTGTTCTGTAGCTTCTGATAAGCTAGCACCCTCTCAGCTCTTGAATGTAATAAACTTTTGATCCCCTTGGTGTCTACCTATTTATGATTTTCTCTCACTAGAATGCTCTTCTCCCATGCTTTTGGTTTTGAAGCAATCAGCAGATATTCATTCACTTACTCATTCATTCATTTATTCAATAATTTCACAATTCTCACCTGGGTGCAGTTTTGCTCCCCAGGAGACATATAGGGAAATGTGAGAAGACATTTGTAGTTGTTATGTAACTGAGGGAGAGATGTGATACTGCATCTAGTGGGTAGAGGCCAGGGATGCTGCTGAATAAGCTACAATGTATAGGAGAGCCCATCATAACAAAGAATTAACTGGCCAAATATGTCAATAGTGCCAAGGTTGAGAATCCCTGCAAATAATTTGACACTTTTTCTAGGTGAGAAGGATATGGTGGTGAACCAAATGGATATGCTGAATCTTCCATTAACTAATACATTAGGGGAAAGACAGTCAGTCAATAAACTGGTTAAAAATCAACTACATATATACTTTTAAATAATGTGGAGTGCTCTCAAAGAAGTGTGGACAAGAGTTGCCAGTGAAATTTACTTTAGAGCAGGTGGTGTTGGAGGAGGTGGTATTTATGCTAAGACCAGAGGAATGAAAGATAGACACAAACACAGCTTATAGTAAATATTTATTGAACATTAATAGTAAAATGTTGCATTTTTCTTTTAAAAGTAACAGCATTTGTCTCCTGTGAGCAATTAAATCCCTACAAAGTTGGTGAATCCTCAACTTTATGTAACTCCTTTTCATTTCTATGAAATT
>NW_006435781.1:385358-397952 GCF_000325575.1 Pteropus alecto
ATATATATATAGGGCTCCTCACTTGGTTGGAAAGTAAAATGTTGTTGCATCTCTCATCAGTAACAATTTTTTTTTTTCCTGTGGAAGGTCTCATGCTCCCAATAAAGGAATGTTTTCAGAAATAAATAAGTACATTAAATAACAACAAATATACTACATGATTTTAAACCTAACAAAAGAATGGAATCTTTCTTTTTTTTTCTTACTTTTTAAACAATGTTACCAGCAACATCTGATATCTAGTCATTTGAATTATATACCTTTAGTAAATGATGAAAAAACTTTTTAATGTCAACTACTACTTAATTGCTAATATCTATCAACTCCCTTTCTATAACCTTACCCTGTACTCTGGTCAAAACCTTCTGGATATTTGCATTTGAATATCTCATAGGTCCCTGACCCCACTTGTCCAAAACTAAATCTACTATCATCTGTATTACATTTATACTACTTCTCTTGGTGAAGGGTATTTTTAGATACTAAGTGGGCCAAGGGTAAAAACAAAACAAAACAAAACAAAACAAAACAAAACAAAAACTTGGAGCAATGACTTGAAGAGAGCAAGAGGTCCTGGTTAAATAGATGTATTAAGTTTGTAAAATTTCATTGAGCTGTGCACTTACGACTTGTACAATTTTCTCAACATATGTCGTATTTCAATAAAAAGATTACATGAGAATTCTAGAAGTCGAGCTCCACTTTTTCTTCTCATTCGTTCAGCACATCTAATGCAACAGCAAAAGCTCCATAATGGCTGTTAGTTGTTGAGTTCTTGTTACAGTTTTGCTGTTGTGATCAGGTATTTACCCAGTCTGTCACTCAAAAATTCCTATGATGCAGTTATTATTATTATTTCCATTTTACATATGAGTTAACAGAGCCTTAGGCTAAATTACTTGTCTAAGATCACACAGCAACAAAATGGCAGAAATGGTACTTGAATCTGAACCAATATTTGTAATCACCGTGATATGTTTACCTCTCTCGTGTTCCATCTCCATAAAAATGAAATATTCCATTTCTTAGCCATCTTTACTTCTTGTCTTTAGTAAGATCTTTGTTAACTTATAATGATAAAATCTTAAGAAATATTATATGCTTTAGTCTACCTCAAATTCGACCTAAACACAGCCAGGATAAGTGCTCTTTCTATAGTGTAAAACTGTACATGTCATTCATTTAAAATCTGTTAATGTAGCGGTTTTCAACCATGGCTACATATTAGAATCACAAGGCCCCCACCAAGGTCAATTAAATCAGAATCTTGAGGTAGGGACCTGGGAGTGAGGATTTTTTAAATGCTCCCTAGGTGACTGTAATGTACAGCCAGGCTTGAGAACCATTGCCTTAATGTCTTCCTCCAGTTTTTATGCCGAAAATAAAACTCCTGAGCATTGCACAAAGGCCCTTTGTAATCTGGCCCCTGCTTCCCTCTCCCTTGCCTTCTCTACTATAACTCCTTTCTTCCCCAATTTAGACTCCACCCCCAGCAATACATACTTTATTCTAATGATACAGATGTCTTGCTTTTCCCCCAGGGGCTATTTATTTATTTATTTATTTAAATTTTTATACCTTGCCTTTATATAGACCAGCCCTTATCCTGAATGCTCTTCTCTTGCAATTTAATTGAATGGTAGTACATCTTTCAGACAGCAGATCTGGCATCACCTTCTCTGGGACATTGCTCTAACTTCTATTTGTTTAGTTGTTTAGCTATTCGTTATTGATTTATTTTATGAGTTAATACATGTACATGGTAAATAATGTGTAAAGTATAAATGGATACATATTAATGTCTCGCTAATATTGAAATTCCCCAATTCAGTCTCCCAGAGGCAATCAATATTTCTACATTTTTAATGTATGTATCATTGCAAAAACAAACTATGCTTATCCAATATACATGCGTAAGTATATATGTGCGTATATACTTTTGTACACATGGTAACACATATACTCTTCTGCTCCTTGCTTTTTTTACTTTCACAGTATAGTTTATCATTTCTTATCCCAACATATGGAACTCGATTAGAATATTTAATATTTGCATAGAATTCTGTGATATGGATATATAGTAATTTATTCAACTAGGTCCTAACTGATGGCAGTTAGGTTGTTTCCTATCTCTGTTATTGTAAAGAATACTTAAGTATAAAGAATATTACAGTACCAAGAACTTACAGTTTTTGTATTAGTAATTTCAATTCTAGAAGTGGAATGGTTATGTCAGAGATGTATATATTTTAAAATTTGATAGAATGAGCTATATTGATCTTAGAACCATTGTATCCATTTATGTTTTAGGAACACTACCTCTTTATTCACATAGTTCTCTGTGCATACCACTATAATAGAAATTATCATTTTAGACTAAAAACATTCAGTCATTTATTCATTTGCTCATATATCAGATTCCTCATCTATTTAGAAACTATTAAGAATTTACTTATATGATTAGTACTGCACTCTAAGCTCTAGAAATGGACTTCTTAAACAGTATAAAAAGTGCTCCCAGCTGTCCAAAAACTTGTTATCTAGTGAGGGATAGGGAAAGTAAACAGGCAAGTACAGAACTAGGCTGAGTGCTATAGTGAAGGTGGTGGAGGAGGAGCATCTGATCCTATTACAGAGTGTTGGGATGGTATCAGTAAGAAGTGTTCTCAAAGCTTATGAGAGTTAGTCAGGGCAAAGTGTTCTAGCAACACCCGCAAAGCTCAGTGACAAGGAAGGGCATTATGCAATTTGAGAACTGAGAATGCTCAAGATGGTTATAAACTAGGTTTATTGTGGGGTTGGGTGAAGAATGCTCATGTGGGAATAGAAAGATAAGCAGACCAAGAAGGTCTTCTAAGCCTTGTTAAAGAGTAGGAATTTCTGTTGTGGTCAGTGGGGTGGGGGGCCATATTGTGGCTCTGATCAGTGTGTTGGTACAGTAAGAAATCTGTTTTACAAGGTAAGTCTGTGATGGAGAGAAAAGATAGGGGATTAGAAGAAGCCTTTAATCTACATTGAGGTAGTCTGCTAGGAGGCAGATGAAGAGAAACGGATACAACTGGAGATGGAGTTAGGAGGTGGAGTCAGTAGAACCAGGTCAGTGATATTAAATGCAGAAGTGAAGGAAAAGAAAGAAATGGATGAAGTCAGATTTCTGGCTTGGTTAGCCTGCTAAATGGTGGTTATTTTTAATTACCTTCTTCCTCTTTTGATTGTAAACTTTCCAAGACAAAGAACTGTTGTATTTTTACTTCTTGTCATCACGTATATGCCTTTCACATAGACTTCATATAACTAAATGAATGAAGGAATAAATTAGGCCCTTGTAGGAGACGTGGACCGTATTAGAAAAGATCTTTATTTGGCCATAACACCACCAATGAGTAGGTATTTAGCTAGGGGTAATTTTTAATTTTTCTCCTGAAGCTATAATATTGGGCATTGTTCTTTTTTCTTAATTTCTGTATGTTACCTTCTTTATGTAATGCCCAGAAAAGCTCATCCAGAGTGAGCTCAGTATCCATGCCTGACTATCATGTCATTCCACGGTGTTATTACTCTTTCATCAGAACCTTACACATGAATTCTGCTTTTGTCTAGATGTTCCTATGAATGCTCCTATTTTCAAAGGTTAATGTGCTCTCAGTTACATTGTTTTGCACTTAATTCTTTTAATTTTCACTAATAAATGAAATTACTTTACTTATCTTTTCTTGCCTTGTTTTTATTTTTTTAGTTTTAGAAATTTTTCAAAATTTATTATGATGACATTGGTTAACGAAATCCGATGTTTCAAATGTACAATTTATCAGTAAGTCATATGTATATTGCATTGTGTGTTCACCGCCCATAATTAGATTTCTTTCTGTCACCACACATTTGACCTCTTTTACCCCATCTACCTCCTCTCTCCCCCTCATTCTCTAATAACCACTAGTCTACTATGTCCATGAGTCTCTGTTAGTAATGTTTGTTAGTTTTAGATTTATATCCCACATATAAGTGATATCATGTGGTTTTCAACTTTTTCTGTCTGACTTATTTTGCTTAGCATGATAATCTCAAGATATGTCCATGTTGTTGCAAATGGCAGTGTTTCATCTCTTCTTATGGCTGAGAAATATTCCATTGTATATATGTACCACAGCTTCTTTAGCCAATCATCTATTGTAGGATACTTCGGTTGCTTTCATATCTTGGCCACCGTGAATAATGCTGTTATGAACATCAGTGTGCAAATATCTTTTCAGATATATGTTTTTTTTGCCTTGTTTTTAATTTAGGAAATTTTCCTGGCAAATAGATACCATAGAGTTTATAATTTAAAGTTATTTTCCTACATCAATCATATTTTACCTTTTCTCTTTCTCCAATATATGCTGCTTCTTAGAATGTATGCCTAGGAATTAACAAGTATCTTTTTCTCTTTCTTTGAAAATCTTATATTTCTGCCATTCTCCTCCACTCCCATCCCCATCCCAGAAATGAAAGCTTTTCTTTTCTTTTCTCGTGCGTATTAAGGAAAGCTGATTATTTTGTCTGTAGGTCCATTTAATGATTTATATTTAACTGCATGTTTTATAGAGTTCAGACTAGCACTTTGGGGTTCTCCAAGGACAGGGATAGAGTAACATATCTGGGCCATTTATATTCAGGGAAATGCATGCCGCCCACTTCTGATTCAGAAAATACATATGCTTAATTATCAGTGCAGAGGACATTGTTTTATGTGGTAAATACTTGCTGAGTTAAACTGAATTACCACTCATTTTATAAAAATTTGATCTCTCTCTAAAAATCTCATAAATATTTTTCCTCTAAGATACCTTACTTTCTTTTGGAACTATGTAAACACTCTTGTAAAATTTTACTTTGTCTATATGAGAATTTGCAAGATATTTTATGTGAAAATTATTTCTATGTCAGCAAAGAAAATATGTGTGTGTGTGTGTGTGTGTGTGTGTGAAGCTTGCTAAGGAGGAATTTATTTTGGTTATGGTTCTTTATTATGCTATTACATTTTTATAATTTGTATGGCATCTGTGATTCTCCTATACATTTTTACTTAATATAGTTTTAAAGATAGGTACAAAGTTTGGTCAAATAAAATAACATGTCTTTATAAATAAAATATTTATTGTCATTTAATACTGAAGAGCTTACTTATACTTTTTTATAAGGTGAAAGATGAAGAGTTGAATAACTGCTTATAATTTATTAGGAAAATATAGTGTAGATAAAAGTGGATGAAATGACGTTATATCTCAATAAATCATCCTCCATACTTGATCCTTTACTCTATCCATCTGCAGACCCTCTGTATTGATCTTTAAGCTTATTTTTCTATATGATTATTATTTTAGCATTACCTATAATATCAGTAGTGGTGTACCAATAGGAGTTAAAATTTAGGAAAAAATTTAAAAATTGCACATGGAACATAAAAAAGGTTTTGAAATAGCTACTCATAATGCTGATATTTAACACATGACTATGTGGAATATGGATTATTGATGACTATTGTCTAAAAATTGGACAACTTCTCATTAGGCAGTTTCAAAAGCAAGGTTAAAATTAGTGTTTTAAAACAGTGGCTACACTTTAAATTGTGGTTAATAATGTCTTCTGAGCAAAGGACATTCTGAGATTGTCTGGCAGAGGTTATCTTGAAGAAAATAATTCTTTCAAAATTTAATGCACATAGTTTAAAAGTTTCAACATTTTTAAGGAAGACAAATAGCCTCATTAGACTATATACTAACTAGTTCACCTTTAGAAAATAATAGTAGCAATAAGCGAGATTATCTTCAACCTTGATATAAATGCTTAACAGTATAAATGCTGTTTATCACCTTTTTGGAATATGTATTTTTTCTATCAATTTAAAAAATTAAATGTTAATTTAATATTTAATTCTGACTTAATTATATTAAAATATGTAGTAAGAATTTACTCTTATATAAAAATTAAAAGCTATTGCTTGACTTTTTTTCAAAATATACCACTGACAATATTTGGGATTTTTTAAAATAATAAATATATCTTTATCATTCAGCCTATTAGAAGAGTAGCTGCTGACTACCTTACATTTCAGATGTCTTTATACAACAAGCATTTTCACATTTTGGGATTATTGGAAGGATTGTTAAAAATAAATATTAAAATATTTTAAATTAAAATGTCATTTACAATTTTAACAGCACTTTACAGTTTTAATAAGATATCTTTACTTTCAGTCATTTTGATGTTTCTTTGTGTCAGACGTTTTGGCCTGGAAATATGGGCTTCATTCAAAAGAAATATAGATGTAAATTTCCTTTATCTTAATTTATAACATGTACATATAACATTTATACCTGTAAGGCATATAAGAACACTAATGACTCAAACTATTCCTTATGATGACTTTCCTTACAGACTAGAATATTACCAATGTGACCCTTCCCAAGTGCACTACCATTTCCTCCTCCAAATCATTCTGTATTTATTATTTATGTTTTTGCTTATACAGTTTTACAGATGTGTATGTATTTTCAGTAAGTATTTTTCTATTATGCACTTAATTGAATACTATGGAACAACCTATAAATTGTTATTCCAACTTAAGGAATTTTAAGCAACTTGAGGAAGTAAATCACACATAAAAAGTTAAATAAGAATACAGATATTTTGATTAATGTCAAATCACATAAGCTTAAGATTGTAAGAGATCATAGAGATCCTATATCTCAATGGTTTCCAAACATTTTTTTTTTAGCAGTAAAATCTCTTTATACAAAAATCTAACTTAAGGAAGACCCAAACATAAAATTAGAGCTGTTCAGTTGAGGCATGGGTTCCTAGAACTCAGTTTCAAATTCACTAATAAGTCAAAACCCTTATTTTATTTATGATGTAACTGGGTCATGCAAAGTTTAAGTGACTTGTTCAAATTTACTCAACTTATTTATGTCAGAGCCAATTCAAGAATTGAGAACATTCTGCTTTAGAATTTAGTATAAATGTTTTCTATGACATTATACTAGATAAAAGGAATCAGAAATGAAAAGAAATGATATAAATTAAATCAAATTAAAAAGTAGTGGATAGATTAGGAGCCCCAAACCAAATGCACATGAACCTGAGAAGTAATGGAAATGAGAGAAACTTGCAGATCTAAATGCATATGAACATTGTGTGAGTCAGACAGAAATCCTGGCAAATGGAATACCCATGGCTAGTTTAAAACGGGCAACTGCTATTCAGTTCAATCCAGTGGCCAGTATTTAGAGCTGTTTTTTGCCAGATATTTCATTTCTCAAGAAGAGCTAAGAATCTAGATTTTTATGTGACATCTCCTTGTGTACTAAACATTTGCCTTATAAAGGTTTTTAAATATTTTTATTCATTCATTCATTTATTTATTTATTTATTTATTTGCTTATTTATTTATTTATTTGTTTGTTTGTTTCAGTGACTTGTTAACATCTGTTTTCTCTGACTGACTTTATTTATTTCTATTTGTCTTAATAAATTCAAAACACTTGGAACAGTGCCTGGCATGCAGTAGGTAATCAATGCTTATTTGACAACAAATTTGAAAGACTTTGCCAATTGGAAATTCTATAGTTCCACAAAATGTCTCTTGGCATCTGAATTAGCTTAATAACTTCCAGTTCAAATCTTTTGTTTTAGACATTAGAGATAGGAAGTGATTTTCTACTGAGTAATATGATGTTCAGAGCCCAGGAACTTCCTCAAGTAGGCCAGAATCACAGTCCGCCTTCACAGACACCAGTGCCTTACCTTTTTTCCTCTTGTGGGTGGTGATAGGGAAGGGAGAGTATCTTTAGCAAAACAAAGTCTCGTAAAAACATGGTCCTTAATGCAAATTACTTAAAAAAAAAAAAAAAGCCCACATGGAGGCTTAAATTTAGAGCCAAAGTATAAACATATAACAATTATTTATCAAAGCAATTTTATTCCTGCCTTCCAGGAGAAAAAAGTCTCTTAAAAATAAAATTCCAATTCTACATATGGAATTAGTGATTATATTTCACATGGATATGCTTTATTGCCTGACAGCTCCTTTATTTTGGATGAAGAATACTGTGAGGTTCTCAGTACTGCTTAAAGTGGAGAAAAGTTCAGAAGTGGAAGACTAATTAGAAAAATGGTTGCCTACTAATCCCACTAATGGTTGCCTAGTAAGCCTGCTAAACACATTCATATCTTTCTTAATATTATGAACACACACTTTATATTGATTGCAGAGAATAAAGAAAAAATGATTTGTTTTAAACTTTAAAAGAGGAAACATGAGGACAAAACTCAGACAAGCCTTTGGGTATATTAACCTCTTTAACTTGAATTATACAACACTACTTGGCAAATGATTTGAAGTTGCTAAAGGACATTACCTAGTGGCTACTATATTAAAGCTTGTAAATCAGATGGAACAATAAAAGAATAATTTTGATTGGCCAAACATTAAAGATTCCAGAAATTAGAACCCTCTAACATAAAACTGTTTTATGAAAGACTTTATAATGTCATGGACTTTCTCTACCTGTGATTCAATTTATCTAATAATTTGAAAATTATTGTTTTTCTCTTCACCTCTCACATTCCCTCTCTTCTCATCATCTCCCATAACTTCTACCTTTCCTTCCATTATTCGTTTTTAATCACCTAGTTTATGATTGTATTAGAAATGTTTTCTAATAATTTAAAAATTTTAGTCACCATTAATATTTTTATACTGATTTAAGAAATTTTATCAGAAACTAGAGTTTAATAAGAGCCTCGTTATAAACTTCTAAGTGAACAGAAACAAGAACTATTTTAAAGGGTACTTAACATATAAAATAAAAGCATATAAAATGCCCAGTCATTAATGTAAAGACAATTTGCTTTTGTAATTACTGTTCTTTAGGTGCTTGAAGGCCCATTTTAAAGTCTTATTGGAGAAGAGGAAAAAATGCAAAAACCCTCAAAAGACTGTACACATTTTATCCTAAATATTTACTGTTTCAGTTGTTTTTAGATGTTTAACTTTTCATCAGACAACAATTCAAGTTCTGTACTCCAAAATGCTCTTGACTCTCAAACATATTTTCACTTACAGCTGTGTAACATCCATCTTCTATAATGCATTTAATATGGCAAAGACACTTTCCTTAAACGCAGTATAAACTGTTTATTTTGTCATTGTAAAATGGGAGATGTTCAGTTGCTTCAAACTTTAACTTGGATAACCTTGAAAAAAAAAAATCTTCATTTAACATCTTGTGTTTTGCTTGTCTTGCAGTCAAGCGAATTATCTTAGGTACTGGAGTGTTAAGTGATACCAGTTGTTCTATTACCACTGATTTAAAAATAACTCTATCCCTAAACCCTTTCAATAAGGTTTCTTTTAGGACCCTGCTTTTTCCTAATCTATAGCTTAGCCCTCAAAGCAATGTGGCCTCTTGCTGTTTCCTTCTCATTATCCCTGCAGTTTCAATTATGTATGCGACTCGGCTTTATTTTAAAATAGTTGTGCATTGCCGATGAGCCCCGAAGTCACCAGGGGTGGCTGGTGTCAATAGTGAGTCTATGCAGAGCTATTTTTATCCATAAAGCAGTTTACTTTCTGTATGATAAAAGGTGCTAAAGTGAGACTTGCCTTCTCTTATACCCCAGGGGTGTAATCAAGAGGGGTGTGATCACAGCATACCAATTAAGCCAGTTAGAGCAGGCTGCAATAGGTTATGCTAGGGAGTAGGGTGTTCTCCACATATTTTTGCACTCTTTCATAGGAAAGGCATGGGGGCACAGCGGTGCTAGCATAATTCTTTTGCTAGCACCGCTGTTATAAACCCCTGTATCATGGTTTCTGCCCAGAGGCTGTGCTCTTAGATTTAATTTTCTTATAAGTCATTATAGCCATTATCGTTCATTTAAACTTTGGCAAGAAAAGTATTACTAGTTTCCAGTGTATTAGATCCTTTCTTACAGACTGTACTTTATCTCATGGACAATTATAACAGTTATGAGAAAAGAAGACTAGCAATATTAAATATTATATATATATTTTTTCCATCTTCTTCCTTCAACCTCATTCTGATTAAAAGAATCAAAACATCTCATATTGTTTGACCATCTTCAGTACAAGAGCTCAAAAAATTCTGCTTCTCCAACATCTTCGCTCACATATACAGTAGTCCTCCCTTATCCACAGAGGTTACGTTCTAAGACCTCCAGTGAATGCCAGAAACTGCGGATAGCACCAAACCCTGTATATACTACTT
Organism: Pteropus alecto; assembly: GCF_000325575.1. Classification (NCBI taxonomy): domain Eukaryota; kingdom Metazoa; phylum Chordata; class Mammalia; order Chiroptera; family Pteropodidae; genus Pteropus; species Pteropus alecto. The sequence continues at coordinate 395,630 of NW_006435781.1, forward strand.
TTTCCTATACACGCATACCTATGGTAAAGTTTAATTTATAAATCAGAAACACTAGGAGATTAACAATAACTAATAATAGAATAGAACAATTACAATAATATACTGTAATAAAAGCTATGTGAATATGGTCTGTCTCTCTTAAAATATCTTAATGTACTTATACTCACCTTTTCACTTAAAAGAGGCACTTTACGGCTTCTCTTTGGCATATTTGAATTGCCAGCATCACTACTCTTGCACTTTGGGGCATTATTAAGTAAAATAAGGGTTACTTGAACACATCTGCTGCAATACTTTGAGAGTCGATCTGATAACCCAGATGGCTACTAAGTGACTAAGAGGCAGGGAGTGTCTTCAAGCAAGGATAAGCCAGACAAAGGGATGATTCATGTCCCAAGTGGGAGAGAACCTGATAGCATGAGATTTGAACACACTACTCAGAATGGTGAGCATTTAAAACTTATAAATTGTTTATTTCTGGAATTTTTCATTTAATATTTTCGGACTGCGGTTGACTGCAGGTAACTGAAACTGCTGAAAGCAAAATTGCAGATAAGGAAGGACTATTCTCTAAGTATCTTATTTTTTATTATTTAAAAAAATAAATTAGACTTTCAATATTTTATATTAGTTTCAGGTATATCTCTAAGTATCTTATCAGAAGTCCTTCTTCAGCCCTCAGAGAGTACTCTTTTCAGTTCTACTTTTAAACATCCACTTGAAATCTTGCTATGGCCTAGAACCTCCACTGTTTATTTTATCTTATACCCACCTGGACTCTACCTCTCTGACTGTTGGGAGACTATATCCCATTTGAAGAGGAGTGTCTGAATGACCGTTGCCCCAGAATGCTTCCACAAGCCAAAGCCATGACCCCGATCAATCTTGAAGCCCCAAACTCCTGGCTTATATTAGCACAGCACCCTACATTTCACTCCTATGTAAGACTGAATTTTTTTTTTATAGGACAACTACAATTCTCCTTTTATAGTTTTAGAGAATTCAGTTAAAAGGAAATTGAAACAAGAGTATAAAGTATTTGCTCTGGTTCAGTCTTTAATCTTTGTCATGATATTATACAACTAAACCAATTGCATTGTCATTTTCATGTGCTCATAAAACAAAACAAAATATTACTGGGTAAAATATATTTTGTAGTCCTTTATTTGTAGTTATGAACTGAATGCTTGTGTCCTCATAGAATTCATAAATTGAAGCCCTAGCCCTGAATGTGATGATATTTTGCAGATGAGGCCTTTGGGAGTTAATTATGGTTAGATGAGGTAGGTCATGAGGGTGAGGCCCTTATGGTGAGATTAGTGCCTTTATAAGAAGAGAAACCAGGGAACTTGTTCTCTCCTTCTCTTCCATGTGAGGACACAGCAGAAGGTGGCCTTCTGCAAGCCAGAAAGAAGTCTCACCAGAACCCAACCATGCTGGTAGCCTGATCTCAGACTTCTGGCCTCCGGGACGGTGAGGAAATAAATTTCTGTTATCTGAGCCACCCAGTCTATGTCATTTTGCTATGGCAGCCTGAGATGACTAAGACACTTGTACTGTCCCTATACTTGATATCTGATTTTGTTAAAACAAACTTAAAAACAAAACAAAACAAACAAAAAAACAACAGTCACAAAAACAGTGAAGCACATTATTATGATATCAAAAAACAGATTTATCTAAAGAGAGGTATTGGTGAGCTCTTGCTACAATAATGCTATGCAAGAACCCCTCCCCTAGTTTAATGCCTTCCAACAGGCCTTTATTCTCATGATCAGAGAGGACTGGCTGACATAAGGTAGACTGGAGCTGGTGGCTCTGCTTCACATTGCAAGTCTACTGGGTTTGGCCTTAAGCTGCAGGTGGAGTTTGGATTTGTTCAACATGTCACATATTGGGGCCTAAACTGAAGGGGCATTGACTACCTAGCACATGGTATTCTCATGGAAGATCACTGGATTATGAGAGAGCAAGTCCACATTTCAAAGCTCTACTCGTGTCATGTTTGTTAACATTTCATTGACCAAAGGAGGTGATTTTTTCCCATTGTAGACCAGATACACAATTTTGTTATCTAGGAGAGAAAAATAGGACCAATAAATCCATTTACTGCAGTAAGAAAAGTAGGGAATTATTTATTAGCACAAAGAGTTTAATTTTAGTGGATATCCTGTTTTTAAGGTCTTTGATAATGGTAAAGATTAGTGAGGAAAAAGATGATCACTATTCCATCCTAAGGAGTGTGTAGCATGCAAGATAATTTACACACATGATACAGATCATGTCAATAAATGTATGTTCACGGCCACAACCACAGGAGAAA
>NW_006435781.1:397989-414396 GCF_000325575.1 Pteropus alecto
GGGAAAGAAGGAGGACAAGAGCAAATGAGTAACAAATATGTCCAAGAGGACACAGCTGGGAACTATGATATAATCTGGCTCTAAATATGGCCTTTCATGCCTTTTATGTTACAAGGAACAGAGACAAAATCAGCCTATTATAAAAATGCATAGGGATATAAGGAAGGTCAGAGAACTGTCTTAACAGCTGAATAACCAAACATCAAGGAAACTATAATGTCACATCAGAGAACTTCAATCACAAAGTCTAATTTGATGAATAATTGGACCATTGAAGTGGACACAATGCAGCAGTTGATTCACCATTATAGGTGTTATTCCACCATTCTTAAGAATTAACTCCCTGTTTTTTCCCCGGGTTTTGGCACCAAAAAGAAAAGAACTTTCAGTTCCTGTTTCTACTATTATCTCTATTCTCTACTGATAGATTTTTTTCACTCTAATATCAACGTATCTGATAAAGGCAGCCAGTCATGATCATGTACAGGAAAATCAAGTTCTTAACTCTTCTTATGCCTTTAAGTTGTTTTTAGTCTTTGATGCCCATGTTTAATCAATCACTGTGGCCAGGGGATTGGGAGGCTGGGGAGTGGCGGGGTAGGGGGGGCTATGACAGGCTGTACTGTCTAGGCCAGGTTGGAAACGATGCTAATAAAAATGGAGTGTAGGAGAAGAGAGTTTTCCCAAACTGTATTTGGTACAGTTTTACTAAAGGAAGGAGGCATAGAAACTGGACTGCTAAAATACAACACATGTTTACAACAAGCAATGATCTCATCTAGTTGTTTCAGCCTTGATTATGTATTAGCATTACCCACTTGACTTTGTAAAAGTACCTTGTCCCAGGTCCCACCTCAGTGAAAACCGACCTAAAACATGAATATACAGTACTGTTGTCAGTACCAGAGGAAAGTGGCTAAGTGTTGTAAGAGTTTGTTGAGTTCTAGCAACTGATGGGAGTTTATGAAACTAGATCGGAGTGTGAGGGGTTGAATGATAGGCACGGGCCGAGTCATGTACAAACTAGGTAAAGTTCAGAGCTGTGTGTTCTGTGACCCTACACTGGAGAATCTCTCTGCTGTTCAGGAAATCACTTGAAGTCTTATGCTCAGTGCTTTTCGAGTTGTCAACCGGCAAATTTAATAACAAATTTAATAATCTGCGCCTTTCATTTCTATGTCACATGGCTATACTAACCATGGACATACACAAGCAGAATTTACCAAACTGTGATCTGATTCAAGACATGGCAAGATTTCAAGTCTCAATTTCAAGGAGAGGAAATTCAGTGACTCGGCTGGGAAAGAGATGCAAGGAACCTCAAAATCAGACAATGGCAGCAACTGCTACAGCTTTATGCTGTCAACTCTGACTTGTCATAGTTTTCTATTATTTGTAAATTTTCATTAATAAGAAACATACTCATAGTTACATCACATCGTGATTTATAGATTGTAAACTCTCCTCGCATACTCATTTTGTCTTCCTAACAGCCTAAAAAATTATAGACAAAAACAGAGTTGCAGAGAGGCTGTGAAGGTGGTGACAGTAAGCGCTGGAGTCAGAGACAGAAGCCTGATTTTCTCATTCCTCTCCTAGGTTGCTTTGTCATATTGTCTTACCGGCTTTAATTTTTTTCCTTATAATCCCTGACTCTTATGAAACCTATTAAAGAGAAAAAATAGAAGAACAAGGCAATTAAATTAAATTTAGATCTACTGGTAAATTTACTCTGACTCTTATACTGTTGTCAAAAGATGTAGGTTCAGATCCCAATGATTCTGTCACTCTATCTTAATTTAAATGATCTAGTTGTCTTTCTCTCTTTCTCTTTTCTAATTTTTCTCTATTTTTGTCTGTTATATATTTGAGAGATTTGATGAGAAAGAAAAGTCTGGTTTTCATTAGCTACGTGTTAGATACACAGACTGGTGTATACATAGCAAGAATAAATGTTAGTCTCGAAACTTAGGATGAAGTGTAACTGGTGTGGGGCCATATTTTGGAGCTGTACTCCAGATCACTACTGTCCAATAAAAATATAACATGACTTACATATGTAATTAAAGATTTTTCAGTAGCCACTTTAAAAATAAAAATAAACAAGTAAAATTAATTTACTAGTATATTCTATTTAACTCAATATATCAAAAATATGATTTCAACATGCAATCAGTATAAAAGATATTAATGAGACATTTCACATTCTTAACAAGAATGTTTTATCTTCAAATTCCGGTGAGTATTTTACACTCACATCTGAATTGAGATGCCAGGTTTTCATGGGTTAAAGTGAACTACTGTCCTAGCAAATGAATACAGTTGTGTTTAATGGAAAAATAGTTTACATTGCTTCAGTTTTAAATCAAAATGAAAACTAAGAATTAATAAAATGTCACTTCCTTAGTCATGCTAGCCACATTTTAAATGCTTACTCGCCACTCACGAGCCACAGTTGGGCACCACATTGCACAGCACAGCTCCAGGTTATAAAAAGCATGCTGTTTTCTTGAATTTCCCAAACAATTTGGGATTATTCAGCTTTCTTACTGTCAAAGCCAAAGAAAATTATTGTTATTTTTTTTTCAGCACTTGCCTTTGAAACATTTTTCTCTTAGAGTTGGGTTGAAAATGCCTAGAATCTTTTCAATCTCTGACCTATGATCCAGGAACCACATTTAGGACAGATTAAAGGATATGCCTTTTCCCACATAATGGGTTCTGCTTCCTTCATATCTGCACCTGGTGCCAATCAATAGAGTTGCCCTTTCTGCTCTAGGAAAAATGTTGGCTCTTTAATTAATTTATTTATGTACTTATGCATTTATTTATTTCATTACTCATTTATTTTTGCATAAATATTAAATAATTTTAATTTTGTTATAATTTAAAATGGTAATTGAGTATATGAAATAATTAACAATGTAGATATGTTTATAACATACATCTAGGAAAGTTACAATCTTTTTAGAAACTCAGAGTCTGACGTTACGTTTGTCTACAAAATTCTACAAGGAGTTTACTATTTTCTTTTTCTGTCAGAATCTATGGAACTACCCAGGACACTGGAAGCAGCCAATGGAACTCTGAAAAAGTCACATCATAGTGCTCTGCTATGTCAGAAACTCACTGTGACATCTGAGTGTCCACTTCATATCTCCTCCCTGTTTCTTATTTAGGGTCATGGGGTTTTGTTTCAAGATAACTTGGCTCTAATTCTTGTCTGTGATTTGTTGCTAGATGGAGATTCTTAGAAATCCCCAGATAAGTCCCTACATGCAGTGGCAGTGAGTCTCGGTAATTGTGTTTTTCTGTATCTAAACTTAATTTTTATATTAAGCCTCCTTTCTGCCAGATTCCACACATTTAATCAGCCAACTTAGGATAGATGAGTCCCACTTTTTTTCTCTGAAGTTTCATCTTAAATTTTTGTATGGGTATGAGGGTGCTGATATAGTGCCAAGATTTCAAGGAGGGCATGGGTTACTCGATCTCGTGCATGTTGATCTCACAGTGACCTTGTTCCTTATTTCCAAGCACTGGGCTCTTTCATATCTCTGTACAGACAAGAAATGATGGCTGCTGCCTTGTCATTCTGAGTCCTCTGAAAATCCATTGAGCACAATGTTCTCTGGAGATATGTGGGAAATTACTGCACCCTCTATCCTGCTAAAGTGAATGGGGATGATGTGGCCATCCCAAGCCCATCTGCTCAAATACATTGAACATGCTTCTATCTCAGGTCCAGGGGAACTTTGGAGTCCTGTTGCATTCCTGGTGGACTGCACTAGAGAATGAGACTACTCATTTCTGCGCTTGGATTCCCCGCTATTTATCTGTTGATGATGTTGGAGGTGCGGTCGGGAGTGGTGGCATTTCTTTCACCATTTTTTTTTCCTCAGGAACACACTTGTCTAACATTCTTGCTTCTTCACCTTACCTTCTCCATCAGTCCAGAAAAATATTATCGAGACTTAGAGATGGGCAAAATGGCTAATATGTTTCACTTTATTTTACAAATATATTTTCAGTGTTTGGACTTCAGATTTTGAAAAATCATAAATCAAGATGTTGACTATTTGTATAAGGTTATAAGCATGGGACACCTTCTCTGTCATCTGATTAGGGAAACTGGGGCAAACTTTCAGTATAACAAGTTTTTTTAGGGAAAATATTGGTTAACGTCTCAAAATATTGTCTCACCATATGGAAATTAAGAGCTGATTTATTTTCAGGATCCCAAGGGATCCATTCCAAAGCACTCTGTGTTCAGATTGAAATTGAAACTCTAATTGGCCTATGTCTTAGCTTGACTACATTGTTAAACTTTCTTCTGTTAAGAAAAACAGTCTCCTTTTCACATGTGAGTCCTTATAAAAGTAGCTGAAACATCAATAGGGGGAGAAAGAACTGAGAGAGAAATTTTTGATTTCTTTTTAGAAACAAATGATTTTTCCCAAACAAATTTTCCCAATTGATTTGAAGTTTAAATATTTTACTTCATTTAACATTATTATTTCCACAAATAGCCAAGTAGAAACTTTAAAAAATTCTGGGGTAATGTGTGCAAGATTAAAATTAAAAAAAAAAAAAAAGCTTGAAACTTGGGTAGTAATTGGATATCAGTATATAGAATGTATTTTTTCCCTGTACTTGGACATTTATTGAAAAAGTATAGGTGCTGGATTAAGTAACAGACCAAATGAAAACACTTCTGATAGTCTAAAAATATATTTTAAGTAAACAAAATACATAAGACTTTTCTCATTCTACTTTTCTTGGTTTATTATCTACCACTGAGATTTTTGAGCAAGGGTATGAAAATTGGTGAAGTTTTTTTAAGTCAAAATTTCAAAAGAATCTTGGAAAGTGATTTGTAGCTATAGAACTTGTTGACTTGGCAGGCAATTTATTTAAAACACAAAAAAATATTTGTGTTTTCAGGAAGGAATATTTCCCTTTAGTTTGTTATTTTGAGTTTTCATCTAAAATTGGTAGTTAACTAAAAATTTATTTAAAATCCTTTTAAGGTGCTACAAAACAGAATAATTTGTGATTACTTTTGTACTTTTATAAATTTAAGATATTTTAAATACACTATTCTTCTTAAACACTTGTATGTTATAATTGATTTAGTAATATCGATTTTTTTAAGTAAGATGTAAAATTTACATTTGGTGATAATTCAAGGAATGTATTCATACATTTTTAGCTAAAATGACTCTATGAATAAAGCACTTTTATTTGTGGATTAAATGGGAAGGCAGGGAAGAAGGCTAATAATAACTAGATGTGAAAAATATTAGTCTGAAACACCATTTTTCTCAATGTCTAAACATGTTTATTTAATTTAATTTAATTTATTTATTTATTACAGAATAAGAAACATTATTACATGAGCTAAGATAGGAGGGAGGAGGATTTATTTGCCTTACCGGGCCTTAATTTTCCTCAGATATAACTCCAGCTCCTTGTCCTCTAGCACAGGGGTCCCCAACCTGGGGCCACAGACTGGCACTGGTCCAGGGAGCTGTTAGAACCTGGGCCACTCAGTAGGAGGTGGGCTGGTGGCCAACCAGGAAAGCTTCATTTGTATTTGCAGCCACTCCCCAGCGCTAGCATCACCGCCTCAGCTCCATCTCAGATCATCAGGCATTAGATTTTCATAGGAGCATGGGTCCCTGGTGCCAGAAAGATTGCAGATGGCTGTTCTAGTACATAGCCATCTGCTTGGCCACATTGGCCTGGTGATGAAGCGATGCATGCAAGATGCTTGCCCTGCTGGAACTGTTTTTCTAGAAGACCGTTGACTTTGGCATTCTTTTTCCTTTCATCATATTTCTTCTGAATTTTCTCTGATCGTTTTTTGTTCAAAATCTCTTCTTCCTTCAGAGTCACCTTGGCCCCCTTCTTGCGGCCCAGGGGCAGTGCATAGTGGCACTTGTACCACTGTCCTCTGGTATGCTGTCAGCCAGGACGATAGGATTCTTTACTAGGGTCTTTGTGTGGACCAGTTTGTTGTTGCATGCATTGTAGACAACATCAATAATCCTTGTTTTGCGCGTACAACACTTGGAGCCCCCGGAGAAGTTCCCCACGTTTTGTCCCAAGGCGCGGTATTTGCTGCCTCCCTGCACTCGGACTGTGCGTAGGCAGCAGGAGCCTTAGCGTTGGCAGCGGGGCATCCCAGTTTATATATTCGCTCCTGGTGGTAGGGCTTTCTTTTGCCCCGAGTCTTTGGCGCTTGTGCCAGTTATCCCAAGAGATACCCATGGCTCGGCGCCGGCTGGAAAGTTTCCAATGCATTTAGGGTAAAATGAGAAAGTTCGATCTTTAAAATAATCGAATTACAATATTTTTCTCATTGTAAAGGCGAAATATTAGTTTCTTCAGTGTTTTGATTTCTTACCTGTTTGACTAATTTCAGTCGGTCATTTTTCACTACTGATTGGTTGAGAAAAGTTAACTTGCATTCTATAAATATGGGAGCAGAGGAAAGCAATTAACAACCGGGATTTTTATACTTTATATTTAAAAATGTGTGGTTTATTTCGATTAACTTCTAAGTTATAAAAATAAGACATATTATTTAAAACTGGGTGGGAAGAAAAAAAAGAAGATAAAATATCAGTCATATTCTCAATTCCCAAGAAAAGCCATCGTTGCTATTTTGACATATTTGGTTAGGTATCTTACTACCTGAAATTAGTTTTTTCTCTATTTTCTTATTTGTTTATTTAGCTGGATAATGCTATATTTATAACTTTGTGTCCTTTTTATTTACTATCATGCACTTTTATGCTATTATAGACACACTCTAAATAGTTACATAATATCCGTTATTTGGTTGTACCATGATTTACTGAAAAATTCCACTAAAGTTAGAAATTTAAATTATTTTTATTTATTTGCTATCTTAAATAACTCAATTGACCTTTTCTTGTGTGTGCGTGTGTGTGTGTGTGTGTGTGTGTGTGTGTGTGTGTGTGTGTGTGTGTTTTGGACAGCTTTTAGGACTTGAAATTATTAGATCAAATGATCTTAACTTTTTAAAAAATATCTGAATATGTATCATGAAAATACTTAGCAAAATTGTTTTATCAATTTACACTACCCTCTATCAAGATATGATGACACCTAACTTGGCACATAAAACTGAGTGTGGATAAATATTTTCATTTTATAAACTACTTTGTGTAACCAAAATTTTGCCTTAGAGATATTGGAATTTGAAAATAATAATCATCTTAGCTTGTTTTTTTTTTATATATATATATTTATATTTTTGGTGCCGAAACCCGAGACCAAACCATTAGCCTGTTTTTAATTTTTATTTTTTATTTTTCAATTACAGTTGACATACAATATTATATTAGTTTCAAGTGTACAATATAGTGATTAGACATTTATATAACCTATGAAGTGATTATTCTGATGAATCTCTTGTCCCATCTGATACCATACATAGTTATTACAATATTATTGACTATGTCCCCTAAAATCTTAACATGTTTTAAAAATAATGCTGACTTCACGAGCTAACACACATAATGATAAGAAAATGTTTTTATACTCTAAGAAACCTGCCATGTGAAATTGAATACAAAGTTTATGTGTATTATATATAAACATGTAATATGTATTTTATATATACGCATATAACATCTATGTATAATGTAGATCTATGTACATCTGTATATTGATATACATTCATTTGCATATATTTACTATGTTAATTTTTCACATTCAGTTTAATTGTAAATTAAGACATATACAATAAAAATTTGAGTTTTATTGCAAATAATTTGTTCTTGGAGTCTAGATTTTGAGGGAGCAAGAGAGAGTTTGCACACCACCTGAAATGAAAATTGTTTTCCTTGAGGGAAACAATTATGGATACTGCATAGACATTTAATGTTTTCTAGGAAATATTAGAATATTCTAAATCTTCAATTTTTATTTTCACATATTGTGTGATACATCAGGAAAACAGTATTATGTTTTTGTTTTACAATTTTTCAATAGGGGAATCTCAACACATTTTTATTTATTTTGTAGGTTCTTTTCATTTAACACATTTTTCTAGTTTTTAAGTAATAATGTTGACTTTCATATAAATTTTTAAAAGCCACCAGACTGTTTTAGCTTAATATTGTTTGCATGAGTTTTGGTAATAACAGGATGAATGATACCAGTAGTTTATCTATTGAATCATCTGAAAAAGTAATTTATATGTTTTTTTTATATTTATAGACAATCGGGGAGTTTAATAGTCATGAAAATAGTAATGGTTGACTTGGTTTTTCTAGTTTCTCTTTAAAGCCTTAGGCTTTGCAGTAATCAGTGGTGTAGTTCCGAGATGCAAAGCCATAAACTTACCTTGCATTCTCTTTAGTATGAATATTTTGTATCCAGCCTAGGAAACAGCCTGAAACCTCTAATCGAAATCAAAGGTTACACCACAGGGGTGCAATATCTCTAATTTGTCCTGGAATGATGCAGTAGTTTCCCTTGACTGCTGTGATTAAATTAATTCTGATTTGTTTAGTTAATGAGAATAGCACATCTTAACCCATAGAAGATATTCCCTTTTTATGGCCCCATGACTCTAAGCAGATTAGCATCATTATCAAGAAATAATATTTAGTAAATGAATGCATGTGAGTGGCATGAGGCTAAGATCCCTATAAATCAAGTCACAGGAGAGAATATTCCTTAACCTTCAGCTTATGACTTTCTATAGCACAGCAGTTGCTCAAGGATGTGTATAAGTATAGTTAAATATGTAGTATGAAACTAAAACACAGTCTGAAATTTAGTGGCAACAAAAAGAATTTGTCCTTGCCACTCAGCTGGAGACAAAGTCAATCAACATCCTGAAAAGATGCAAAGCCAATAATAATAGATACATTATCTCTGTTTGTTGGGTTTCAAAATCTTTTTCATACTTTCCTGCACATGTAATTCTGAGGTGGTAAGTCACATAAAAAATGATGTCTTATTGCAATTCTAGAGTTAGTGTATCCTGTGGTAGTAGACCGAGGAGAAAAAGTATGTAAACTATGGGTTCCAAGGTATGTTGATGGAATTTAGAGTTGTTAGAGTGGAGTATAGCTCAGTAGATAACTGACCAAGCTATGGTACCACATGGACCTGGTTCAAATTTGGGCAATATCATCTGTCAGTTTTAGGACTTTGGGCAAATTACTCAAATTTTCCATTAGACTGCTCATCTTTAGGATGAGTATTGATAAATATCATTGTCTTCATGATTTTGGGGGATGAATTTTAAATGAGATAATTTCTATAAACTTCCTGGCACATATAAGAAGTCAGAGGTAGCTGCTGATGTAGCTTTAATTATTCAATTTATTTATTATTATCAAATTGATAAATTATTTATTTCCCTGCCACTCAATTGTCATTTGATTTCTCTCTCTTGTTTTTCATCTCCCTGATTGGAAATATCAGATTGGATATGCCTAATATTGTCATTGAGTCAGAAGTATTCCCTGGATTCTATGTCTGCAAAGGTTGAACCATTGACGAAAGTCTCTTCTATTGAGTCACTTCCTTATATGTCCCCCTGCTATATCCTGGATCAAGCAAGGAAGGCTCTCATGTCCCAGCCCTGTTTCTCTTCTCAGGCGATCATTACCGAGAATGCAATGTAGTCTTTTATTCCCAACTCCCTGACTTTACATATGAGATTTGATATAGTAAGTGTTCAAATGACAAAGGGATGGCCAGGACAAATGCAGATTGAGGGAGATTTCAAGGAAAGGAAGAAAACTAGGCAGGTGAGTAGTTCCTGAGCCATAAACTCAGGAGATAAGTGCAGCCTCTATCTTTCAGGTGAGAAAAAATCAGGGGTGAAATAAAACAGTTGGTCAGTGTTAAGTATTCTATACCAAGGAGTCCAGTACCAGGTAACAGGAGAACCAGCCATAAGTACAGAATACAGATTTTACTTGAGACTTTGAAAGGCATTGATGAGGTAACAATGGGATTTAGAACAGAAACACAGCAGTTACAATTAAGATATTAAGCTGAGTTTCACTCATCCATCCAGTCATTCAAACAACCTCTGCTGATCACCTCCACAGAGATTGCCAGGCACAGAATAACCACCAAGTGCTGAAACTGAAGCAGTGAACAAGAGAGGCTACATCTCTCTTCTCTTTGGGGAACTTAATTCTAAAGACTTTGGTCAAGGTTCCCAATCTTCGAAATCGGAGCATCTTCAGGTACAGATTGTGAAACTGGATCATAAAGATGAGAGCAAGAGTCTAGTTTAAGCAATAGGCTGCTCGATCAGTAGTAATTTTTCCTTGGCCTCAACTTATAAAGGAGTAGGGGATTTTCAATTCCTTCAGTTTGGGGCCAAGGCTGGTCCTGGAGTAGGAGATAGTGGGGATGGTGGAGATAGCACGTTCGAGCAGCTTTGTATGTAATGGTCGAGCGAAAAAAGAGGCAAGGAGTATAGTAGATCACAACCAAAAACAGCAATGTGTATTTTCTTTCCTTCTTTGTTAGATATGCTGAATTTCTCTCAAGTACCTCTATAGAACCTCTACAGAAAAATAGTATTAGAAATATTATGAAGAGGGATAACATTTTAAGAGTATCTATTTACAACACAATGGAGGCCATTTTCTAACAAATTTAATTTGTAAAAAACTGGTAGCATATTAACTCTAGAATGGTGGTTTTTTAAAAAAGGACATTTCCATAGTTAAGGTAAAAATTATTGGAATGGTGCCAGCTAGCATCAGGCATATTACGCTTTAGAAATGTACAAGAAAGAGCCAATTACCAATGTCCAAATAAGAAATGATGATAATAGAAAATTTAGATTCCCATGTATTGTTAATTTAATAAATAAATTATAAAATTGCTATTTACTGACTAAAATTGATTTTTGACATTGAGCTTAAAGCTTGATATATGTAACATAATAATTTTCTAAGCAGAACTATCCTCTTGAATTTGCTCAGATCTCCTCAGGTCTTTAATCTTTGTGACTGAGACAGTGTGGACAGGTTCACACGGCAGGAGACTCAGTTAATTTATGTACTGACTTTAGGATGACATCATCTTGTTTATTCTTGACAGCAAGCATGTTTATTAAAGGTATTATGATGGAATATGTTTAATTTTAAGACATAATGCAGAAAACCCTGCAGGTAAGCAAAAAACTTTGAAGCTTACCTTAGTTGTGGAAAGATTTGCATGTTAAGAAAGTTGCATACACACTTGCTTTTTGTTTTTAGACTCCGGCTCAGAGGTTCCTACACTTTGGTGTGCAGGAGATGACTATTTAGTATTTAAAATTCAACTGTGTATATAATGTGGATGGTATAGAGATTTTCCAGACTTGTTTTGAACATATCTTATTTTTTATTATTCATGTTGACTTTGAAAAATAACTACAGAGTGATATTCAACTGACTATGATTGGAATAAAAATGCTTGTTTGATTCTAATATAACTGAGTCTCATCTACAGAGAGAATATATTTATACATATGGTTGTCCAGATGCTTAAATATTTCTATGCTAATAATAGAATCATTAATGAATTTATATGATGAAAACAAGTAGAAAGTAATACTGGAAAGTAATATAAAATTAGGTGGCATTTGAAAGAATATGAGAAGTCTTTCTTACCCATCGAATTCAGACCCAAAACGTGTTCTCTATTTCCACTGCGATATTCACAAGTTTGGGTTTGGAATGGTGTGTCAGTCAGGGTCCAATTAACAGACAGAAATCATTTTAGTTATTTTATTTTTTTAAATTTTTAAATTTTTAAATTTATTATGGTGACATTGGTTAACGAAATCCAATAAATTTCAAATGTACAGTTCAACAGTAATTCATAATAGTTAAGATTTCTGTCACCACATATTTGACCCCTTTTAATCCATCTACCTCCCTCCTCCTCCACCCGCTATCCTCTGGTAACCACTAGTTCATTGTCCATGTCCATGAGTCTTTGTTTGTTTGTCCTGTTCATTAGTTGCTTTTATGTTTTCAACTTTTTCTGTCTGGCTTATTTTGCTTAGCATGATTATCTCGAGATCCATCCATGTTGTTGCAAATGGCAGTATTTCATCTCTTTTTATGGCTGAGTAATATTCCATTGTATATATGTACCACAACTTCTTTAGCCAATCATCTATCGTAGGACACTTCGGTTGCTTCCATGTCCTGGCCACCATGAATAATGCTGCTATGAACATCGGTGTGCAAATATCTTTTGGGATATATGTATTTTCAAGTCTTTGGGGTAAATGCCTAGTCACTCTAGTTATTTTAACAGGAGAAAATTTTCATAAAGAATTGTGATTAGATATTAGAAAACTGGACAAGTAATACGAGAACAGAGGTAGCAACTGCAGAAAGTAGCTACCACTCCTAGCACTGAGAAAAGGTTAGAATTACCAAAATTTAGAAGTGTGGACTTTACTGAGCTAGAACTTAGACTTCCAAGGAGGGGGCACTGATTGATTGATGTTTGTGTCTATGAGATAGCAGAAGATGTCCAACAGAACTGAGTCCCAGAGCTCTGTCATCTAGTTGGTGCTGATATTGCTATGGCAGGGGTGCAATGAAGGTGATTTTGTAAATGCTGGGAAAAACAAACAAACAAAATGCAAGCTGGATTCAACAACTGTTAACTAAAAATGAGCGCTGCTATAGGCATGAAGAAGCAAGTCTGGGGTATTGCTAATAGGAACCGTAAGTCCACAAGAAGCAAATATAAATAAGTCCTTTCTCCCTCCTCCAGTCCTGCAGTGTCCCTATCATGCTCAGTGTTGCCAGATCTTAACAGGGAGTCAGACAGCAAACTGGAAACATGGCTTGCCAGAGTCCTGAGCCTCAGCGTCAAAAAAACAGACTGTAAAAGAGTGAGTGAGTGTGAATCTGAGGGAAAAAAAAAATCACTAAATAACTGGCACAAATAGTAATATTTCTCTAATAAGAAATTTGGAAAAGAAAGAAATTATTAAGATGTTATTAAATTAGTAATTTTAAAGTAATTAGTAGTAACTAAAATATTTTCACTGAATTCTAAGGATTAAAAAATGAACAAGCACCATGTTTAAGGTAAAGCGATAGGAAAACATTTAGTATTTCCATTATGGTGTGATTTTTTTCCTTATAGCTCCTCCACCTTTGCAAAATTAGTTACATTGCCCTCATGAAAAAGTATTTTTCACAGATATGAACTAGGACCTAACAAATAATAATTGTTACCTATTGTTGAATATTTGGACATTGTAGAACTAACTTTTGCAATATGTAACATTTCTGAGAGTGCTAAAGCCATCTTCTCTAGTGATGATAAAGGATATTTATCCAATTATTTTTACAAGTGTGTAAAACTAAAATTAATTTTAAACTATAATAAAGAATAAAAATCATTTATCTGAGCAAGAAAGAGCTATAGCCCGGGAGTCACAGTTTCAGGTAAAAATCTAAATTGCCTTCCACTGAGACAAAGAGGAGGCTGTCTTTTATAGTGAAAGTTCCTGCCCAAGTTCTCAATTAGGTCTGTTTTATGTAAATGAAGTATCCAAATTGTACAATTCTTATTGGCCAGGGCAAGTCTCAGTCTATTGATCGAAAGAAGAAACTGGGGTTTCCCTGCTCTTGTTGACTCAGAGTGGAAACAAGCAGAGCAGAGTGCGGGAGCTGAGCTTTCAGTCTGAGGTACTTTCCTGCATGCAGAGTACAAAAGGAGCCCTGTCAGCGAATGGCCACTAGACTCTTATTATTTATAAAATTTGGGCCCTTGGTTGACTTTGGGGGGTCTATCTCAGCTGACAAATTCCTCCTCGGGGTTCACATCAAATGAATCTTTCTTTTCCGGGTCCACAAGAGCAATAGTATAAATATTGAACATGAAATTGTTTTAAAGATAGTATTTTCCTAATAGTAAGTATATAACTTGTTCATAAATGGACTCAGAAATGGTGACTGTGTTCTCTATCTTAAAAAAAAGGCCTAGTTCAGAATACTCTAAGAAGTATTTGGAATGTTAACTTTAAAATATTCTAGAGCCAAGGTAAAATGAGTGAGCTAAAATTTCTTTTGCTTCGATTGTATTATTTAGAACTGGTTTCAAAGCAAAAGAGTTATAGTAAATGCTCAGAGTGTCTAATAGGCTCTTTTAACTCATACAGTTCAAAGTAGCATCTGCCATTCTTAGCTGTACCTATTCTAACATGCGTTGCCAATTTCCTTCATGATTTTAACTTTATACCAGTTTATATTCATAAGTAATTCACTCTAACATCTTTAGCACTTTTTTTGAAAAAAAAAATTCTTAAAATTATTAGATTTCAGAGTTGAAAGGACTCTTAGTGTATTTAACTCAACCAAATTTGACTGAATTCTACCATGTATCTAGCTCTCTTGAGTTAGAAGACGACATTTGGATGGGAAAAATAGATGTGTAAAAAAATAAATAGTTGCAAAGCTATATAATAAGTACCACTGCATGGGTATGTCGGATGTGCTACTGGAACAGAAAGAGGAAGACACAACCTTTGCTTGACCAGGGATGAGTTGGAGTTGGACTTGATATTGACTGGCCTTGAAAATAAAAGGATTTTGCATGCCAACATAGGTATGATGGGGCACTCACATCCAGCTCTCTCTAAACACTTATCAAACACCTACTGTATTCAGACACTCTGTTAGGTGCTAACAATACTAAGCTGAAAAGATATGTATTTGCCTTGTTGTAGCCTTCAGCCTATTGGCTGATAAGGCAAATGCTGGGTAGTGGGAAGTCATGAAACAGTTGTGGTGAGGAAACAACGAGGGGTTTGATATGACTGTAGCATAGATTTTGAGGGTTTGGCAATTGGAAAACAACTGAAGAGGATACAGGAAACATAGACTGGATGTAGAATGTGGATGAATGATATTTCCCTCAATTGCGATAAATGTGTTTTAAAAAATAGTATGATATTTTAAAATTTATTTTGTGCATTTTCGGAAGAAACATTCGGTGGCTGTATGTGAAGTAGAATGTGGATAGGGAGAATAAAGGAGGCGAGGTCACCTAGGAGGCTAATGTCAGCTCAGATGAGATAAGATAATGCCTCAACAAAGGTAATGACTGTTGAGATACATTCAAGAGCATCTTGACATTCTTTCTGTCTTTCTGTAAATGTGGAAATGAATCCCCCTAGGAGTTAAATGACAAGATGACATGACTATTTGACAGAGGAAATAGAAATAGGAACTAAAGGTCTTGATTTCCAACTGAGCAGTCTTTTTGTGGTACCACATCTCTTGTCCAGCCGATTGAACTAGGAAAGATCATCCATATCAGGAATTAACCTACCAAAAATAAAGCAAAAATGAAAACACTGAACTTCATCAAATCATAATTTTCTTTCTAAATATGGAAACCATATCAATTTAGAGTAAATTAAAATATCTAGAGGCTCTTTAACTGTTGTTCATTCATTCAATCAATAAATATTTGTTGAATGAACCACTATCGATTGTTACTAACTAGTATCAATAAATAAGAATATTAATGGCAATCTTTACACAGGAATTTTACGTAAAAGAAAAATGATAATTATTTCGAGGAGCAGCAGAGGATGTGTAACTTTTTGGGAGGCTCAAAGGTAAATTGGTGAATTATGAACATAAACTGTAATGAGGGTCATGTGCCCATATGGTGACCATTCTTCCCCCAATGCTCTTTCTTTATCATCACAGGTCCCTCAGGTCCAAGATGAGTCTGCCACAGTTACTGGCATTAATGTATATTATTTCTACCTGAATAATGTATATTATTTCTACCCTTCTGCTCTTATAATCTCTACCAAGGAAAAGGTAGCAGATTTAGTTATCGTTCTTGCTTCAAGAAGTATAGGGAGAATAGCTGTAAGCTATGCAGGCATTAAGAGACTTTATATTATGACTTTATGTCATAGATAACATGACATAAAGGATAGATTTCAGAATTTATATCAAATATACATATTGCAGATTTATCCCGTGTCTGCCCCACCACTTTTCTCTCAACATTAGAGATGAAAAGTAGCTTTTGATATTCAATTATTTAAAAATCAATAAGTTTCTATCATCTGATTTAACCATTAGTATGATAATGCACAACTTTATTAGAGATTTCTTAAATTAATGAACGGAGGTACTCATGTTTGCTTTGTGATCTAGCTCGAGGAAAACTATAATATGCTGTAATATTATTTTAGTAATTTATTGTCTAAATGGACTATAGTACTAACAAAAATCTCTATAGACCTACAGTTGTATACCCTAGCATTTTTTGGAGTTAGTTTCACTTAATCATTTTACCATGACATTATTAAGTATGTAATACAATAAATCTAATAATTATATCATATTATAA
>NW_006435781.1:414442-440115 GCF_000325575.1 Pteropus alecto
CCTAAATGTGCTATTGTGTCCAAATGCCTAATTAAATTGAACCTAAGGTTACTTTAATTATCTCACATTCATTAAATATCTGGTTTAAATTATGGGCAGGTAATAATAGTTTTTTAAAACATACTTCCACCAATCCTATAAAATAAACTTTACATTTATCACATGGGAAATTGTCATTTTGGAAGCTTTTACTCCTCTAGTCAAATGTTCTTTCTATATCAAATGGCCTCCATCTCTGATCATCATGGATGAAAGTAAGGCCAGAGAAGGAAGTAGGTGAGTTGAAGAGTAACTTTAAATCATGGACAATAGGAAGAATTATTGCTTATTTACTGGTTCACAAAGGTAGAGGGATTTGGTGGGTGATAATATCTCCCTGGAAGCATTTAGAAGTGTACTATTATATCTCGTGGAGAGAGTGAGGTATATTAAATATCTTGCCATGTAAAGTACAGTTCTGCACAATAATGTCCCGTTCAAAATTCTAATGAAGTGACCCATGGAAAAATGCTGAGCCTACTTAGAGAGAAACCAGAAGAGATAGGACATAGAATTCAGGTCTCCTTTGTCTCCAATATATATCCTTTTTTACTATCCTCAGGTAATATACAGAAGTTATTAACAAAGATGAAGAATAGTAAACTATTGTGAAGAATGAATTCAAAAAGGAGGTGAGGAGGAGAAAGTACAGCTGGGGGCAAAATAGTGGAAAGTGGATGACAGGTTCCTAGAAGAAATGAAATGTAAGTGTCAGAGTAGGGAGGGGAAGCTGGTTGCCTTATTAAACAACCATCTCCACTGACTGGTGACTTCTACGCCATTACTAGTGTCTTCAAATAGAAATTTGATGGCCTTACTACTAGAATTAGGGTGATGCCTCTGTTTCAGGTTGGATTTTCCAGAAGCCCATCTGAGGATGAGGATTTGTGTGCAAGTGATTTATTAAGGAAATGTTCCCAGAGATGACAGATAAGTGAGCGAGGGAAGTAGAATAAGAATAGAGAAGAAGTCTTGCAAGGGACAGTCGCAGGTACAGTCCCAACCTCAGGCTGATTCTACAGGAATATGGGCCTTCATTGTGCTTCAGGGTTTGTTCCAACACGAAACAGAGGAGTTGGGCTTTCATAGTCACATGTTAGTCGGTCATTGGCTTAAGACTACCAAGAAGTGACAGAAACACCAAGGCACTGCTAGTTCTGTGCTCTTTTGTGCAAAGAAGCTTCAAAAGCCTAAAGACACTCATCCAAAGAGATGCAGGTACAGCTTTTGTAAAAGCCAAGCCCAGAGAAGTCAGGGGATGGGCACAGAGAAATGTTAATGGACTTGATAGATCTTAGTGAACTTGAATGGAGCACCTACAGTCTTTTTACTATAACCTTCAAACTGCTAACTTTCACAAGATTACATTGCACCAAATAAAGCGAAGCCATTATTGAATAATTCATTTAAAAATATTTCTAATTGTACTACAGCTACAGTTAAAAGAGAAAAAAAATTTTCTCACATAAACAGAGAACAGATTCAGAATAACAACGTTATTAAAGATGCTATTTGTTCAAATGTTAGTGTACTTCTTCATTTTATATTTTTATATGACAAAATAGTTTTCTAAAGAGGATATTTAATTGCATGTGCAGATGGGTTCTAAACGGTAACCACAGGGCTCTCAGGCAAGGGATCTTTTGAGTTTTGAGTTCCTCTCAGTTAGACGTATTAATCCATTTGAATTTCCCAGACCAAGGATGTCGGAAGTGTGGTTGAGTTAAGTGTATTTCTCCTCTTGCATCTGGCTGCAAGAATCTCTTAAGACTGATTCTGTAGCGGAACAATTGCTGGAGAGAAAAGGGAGACTGTGTCTGCCAAATCACACCATTATCCACTGGCACTCCCTTGTATTTTTCTTAGTTGAAACTTTGTGGCATTTTTGTGTATCTTAATTATTTGTTTTTAATTGGCAGTGGCATTGATTGTAAATCATTTTGACAGCAACTACCGTTTACCTTAAAATTTAAATGTACCTGGAGGCTACTAAGAGATGCCTGTGTTCAATGAAAACATTAAAGTAATAGTCTAAATTGTTGAAATGTGCCCCACTTGGTACAAATTAGTTTCCTTCATGGTGCAGCTAAGTCAAAAAAATGAACATAGCTGAAAATTCATGAACTGCTCAACAGCTTCAAATTCAACAAATGTGTATTGAGCATTCACTATGTACACTATACAGTGATAGTTGGAATATGGGCTAAAAAATTTAAAATAATAACCAATTTCTGCCAGTTAGGAGTTCATAATATAATGGGGACACACACACACACACACACACACACTTTAATTCAAGGCAAGTCACCAAGACCAGCCAAGCTTCAAGGGAGAATTGCAAGCTGCCTCTTGATGGAAGAAGTGTTAGAGAATTCTGTGGCCATCTCTACTCCATCACAGCTTCTGTGAATAATTTCCTCCTCCCATCATAGTTCCTTCAGGTATTAAGAAATTAACAGAAGGAGAAATGTCAGTAAATCTAGCTGTGGGGCGCAGAAGGAAGGACCTGGCACAAATAAGCCAGGAGAGAAGGAAGAGTTGCAAGTTCAGGAAGGAGAGTGATACAGCTTGGCAGGATACAATTGATGATACAGAGGACTGTACCATCATGTTGAGCATTTATTCCTCTACATTTTCTAAGTTCAAACTTAGAATCAAGCAAAAACATCAGAAAATAAGTTACTCCAGTTATCTTAGTTTAGCTCCCTGTAAAAATGAACTCTGCTGTCATGTTCTGCCCTAAGCTATGGGTGAAGGATGATTTAAGGAAGAGACATAAAGAACTTATCTGCTCTTTTGTGAAATAGTGTCTGAAGATACTTTCTGATAAGTTTTCTTTGTTATTGATTTGAAAATTGGCTATGAAAACTATTATAAGTGAAGAATAGACTGAGGTCTAGCAACTTAAATTGTCATCTGCAGTTCAGCAGCATCAGATTTTCAGGCCCCACCCCAGACCTAGAATCAGATTCTTCACATTAACAGCATTCTCAGATGTTTTCTATGCAAACTAATGTTGAGAAACTCAGGTCTCAGGGACATTTGATTATTCAGATCATCACTATGGACTTAGGCTATGTTTCTCTGGATTTACTTGCCTTATAGCACTTCAAATATTTATTTTGATGTATATATAATGTTGTATTATAATATATGTTAAAATATTATACAAAATATGATATACTCTAAAAACTGTAATAGATAATATAATTTATTATATTATTTTACTCCCCTTTGGCAAAGACCTCAATGATACATTTATTTCATAGGTAAGTCCAGTAAAAAGAAGTTTGATAATTTGTCTTATTGATAAATAATTATGCTTTCTACTAATAATATTTCCCAAGTCATGTTGAAAAGGTTAACTCTCTGTGATATTAATAGGTACTATGTAGAAAAGAGTTTCATGGTCACATCTTTTGGAAATACTAATCATTGTTTTGGCTATACTAGTTAAAAAGCTATCTTTACACTAGAGAGTCTTAAAGAAAGCCTAGAATTTGCAGCATGTCTTAGCCTGTTTGGGCTGCTATATGGGAATACCATTGACTGGCTGGCTTATAAACAACAGAAATTTGTTTTCACAGTTATAGAGGCTGGAAATTCAAGATCAATGTGCAGGTGGATTCGGTGTCTAGTGAAGGCCCACTTACTGGTTCAAAGATGGCCTTATTGCTGTGCCCTCACATGGTGGAAGAGGAAGGGATCTTTTGGGGGTCTCATAAGGGCAATAATCTCATTCCTAAGGAATCTCTCTTTATGACCTAGTCACCTCCCAGAGGCCTCATCTCCTAATACCAACACATTGGAGATTAACATGTGAATCTTGGGGAGGCACAAACATTCAGTTCATAACACAGCATATTCCTAAATTATTGGAAGACCGAGCAAACTAATATACCACTTTATTTTACATAGCATTCATAAATTCAACAAATGGCTCTTTTCTTTGTAGGTAGTGTATTTCAATTGTTTAACAGAACTTCTGAAGCGATATTAAGAAGTCGAAGAAAAATTACATGGAGCAGAGATATTCTACAAAACCCATATAAACATCCTTAATACAAAAGCCCATTAGTTCTCCATCATTGAAAAATGGGAAAATATGGAAAAGTGGGGAGAATCTGAAGTGATTTCTAAACCCTTTCTGTACGATGGATACTTGAAGCAATCTGGTGAATCCTGTGGACCTCTTCTTAGAATGCTAATTTTAAGTCATGTAATATGAAGTACATAAAGTTACAAAGAAAACCGATTATATTGAAAATAATTACCAAAATATTAAATAAATTCATGGTGTACAAATAGATTAATTATTTTTAATACATTAATTAATAAGATATAGAAAACAGTTTGATGGCCATAGTCATTTTCAAGTAGTGATGAGTATAAGCAATGTAATGAGACATTTGCAACAGGTATCATGTGACATAAAAAGAAATCTGTGAATATAAATTGTGACAAAATCTCTAGTTGCTGATAGTGTTTAATTGCCTAAAATCATAAAGAAAGAAAATGGAAATTTTCCGTTAGATATTACAGAAAATAAAGATAAGATGTACGTTTTTTTTCCTATCCAATTTAAGGGACTCCCTGATTTCATGAACCTCCTTACCTTGACCCTATGGGCCTCAGGTTGAGAACTTCTCAGAGTTTAGTGCTAGGATGAAGTTTCTTTCTTTCTCTTTCTCTCTCTCTTTTTTTTTTTTTTTAAGGGGAGGCAACCCTTGGTTGACCTCACAGATTGCAAGGATCTTGTCAGCTTACAATCCCTTATTTTTTTTTATTTTTTACACCTACAGCACTTGGTTCTTTCATTCTCTTTGATAACAACTATATAACAAGCTATAATTTCATTTCTCTATTTTTGGGAATCTCAAGGATAAGTGTTTGCAAATGTGTAGTAACTATTGTTAGCTCATACAGTTTTATTATGTTTGCCTCTTTTCTCTTAGCCTTCTTTAGACACTAGAGACAGAGTACGAGAATGTGAGTGCTGAGAATGTCCTTAGAGAATAACCGGTTTAACTTACTTCATTTTCATATAAGGAATGAATGCTCAGACAGGTGTCTTGATGTACTCAAGGTTGCACAATCAGTTGAAGAGCAGAGCCTAGAATAGAGTTTCTCAAAATGTATTCCACTTTACACCTGCATCAGAATCACCTGGCAACATGCATTTTTTAGCAGGCTCATCCAGGCAGTTCTGATACATACTTAAGTCTGAGAAACAGGCCTGTGTTGAGAATGCTTATTTTCAGAAGTTGATTTTTTTTTTCCCACTAAAGCATATTGCCTGCTAAATATATAAATGAGGAGGGAAGAGAATGAATCAAAATCACAAAGAGGCTGGTAGTCAGTAATCTTAAGAGCCCACAGGTAGGGATCAGTTCTTAAAAGTGGGAGAGATACTCATTCCCATGAAATTAGAGGGAAGCCAGAAAGAGTATCTAATAGAATATCATGTGTCCTGAGGATCCAGAGGGCAGGGTTATATCTTCATTTCAGCAAGGATACAGGACTTGAAAAGGAAACTAAAATAATGGGAGACTCAATGAAATCAAGACTGATAATTGATAAGGCAAGTATAATGAACAGTAGAGGGCGAGAGGGAGATTCAACTGATGATGGGATTATAGCTACCATTAAGGTAAGAGTTTAAAAGGAATAGGTTGAAGCAGTGGAGTTTCGCTGTTGCCTCTCCTGCCCTCCACATCTTCTCTTGACAACCAGAGAGATCTTTATAAAATGCAAATTAGATCATATCCCTCCTCTGCTTAAAACTCATCAAAGCCTTTTCATTGCATTTAGAAAAACGTCTATACCATGGCTTACCACTTATTCCTCTTTGGCCACTAACTTCATTTAGCACCGCTCTCCCTGCTTGCCCTTGTGCGTGCTAGTTCCTCTATCCGTAATTCTATCCGCCCTCCCTTCGTCAAGGGACTGGCATTATGTCATCTTTCAGATATTACCTTGAATGTGACTTCCTCAGAAAGGATTTCTTATCTATGTAGCGTGGCCCTGTAATTCTCTTTCAGATAACTATTTTTGTCTTAGCATTTGAAGTCTTATAATCTGTATTTTTACATTTATTTATTTACTTTTTTGTTGTTCATCTCCTTGGGGTGAGAGTAAGCTCCAGAAATGTAGAAACTAAATCATTATTTACCCAAACTTTGTATGATGTCAAGTTGTAGATAATAAATAATTGTTGAATTTTAAAATGAAGAAAAGAGGGTTCAAGAATAGTAGATGTGTTTAGGGGGATTAATTCACTATGATCCATGAGGAAGAAAATTCAAGGTGAATGAGGAGATATGAACTGGACATGTGTACAGATGAAAAGTGGTAATCAAAGCCATTGCAACTTAGCAAGTCAAGGATCTGTGAGGTAAAGGCATTAATTATTATAATGGTCAACAGTATGTTGGTTATAATGGCATGTCAGCCTCTAATTTTCAAGTGATTTATGTCACATCCAATTATCAGGGGTGACAGGTCCATAGTCATCCTCACTTGGGGTTGTCTGCTGATACAATAATTCATGCTGTCTGTTCTTGCCTGTTGGCCTCTATACCCTAAGTACCACTAGAGATTGGGGGGCCTGTCAAGCCCTCAGGTATCATGGCTTTTTGAGTCCTTTTTGTACTAATTTAGGCATGCCTCAAGTGCCCAGAATCATCCTTTCAGTCTCATCTGCTTTGGCACCTGACTCATTCATTGCCGATTGTATTGTAGTGGCCCTTTGGAGATGGAGGAAGGGATTGTCTCTGAGTGGCTTCAACTGCCTGGGCCATCTCCTAACAAACCAGGCACAGGTCTTCTCAGCTCAAGGATTATCCCCAACATATCTAAGGTTTCTGGGACTTCATCTCAGAGTGGGAGTGGGATAATGCAGTCTCTTCTCAGAAATTCATAATAATGCTATTTGTCTTATCATAATCCATTTTAATCCTGTCGTTTTCATAGTTGTTAAACTTTATCTCTTTTAGGATGAGGCAAACTGCTTCTATATCATTATGTAGTTTTCTCAACTCTTATTTATGGGATAGATAATATGTCATTGGTACTCAATATACTAGGGATTTTGCAATGCACAGCTCTGATCTTTACTAGAGATTTTAGATGTTACTTAGATATACAATATTTAAGCTTTGGTGTCTTTTTCTTTGCATTTTCATGGTAACAAACTTACCCTTAGGGAAGTACACATACATAGATTCCAAAAATGGGGGAAAAGCACCAGCTGATATGTCAAAATATTAACCTTCCACATGATTTTAAATACAATGGATGTCTTAGTCTGTTCATGCTGGCATAACAAAACATCAGCGATTGGGTGGCTTATAAACATCAGAAATTTATTGCTCAGGTTTCTGGAGGTTGAAAGTCTAAGATCAGGGTGCCAGCATGATCAGGTTCTGTTGAAGGTCTTCTTTCAGGTTGCTGAGTGCCAATTTCTTGTTCTATCCTCATGTCATGTAAGGAGCCAGGGAACTCCGTGGGACCTCTTTTATAAGGGTTCTAATCCCATTCATAAGGGCTCCACCATTATGACTTAAACACCTCCTAGATGCCCTACTCCTAATACCATTACCTTTGGACATTAGGATTTCAAAGTGTGAATTTTAGGAACATATAAACATTTGAATCATAGCAAAGGGGAAAAGGAGGCAAGGCTTTAACCTGTTATGATTGCAGGTAAATGAAAATGAAAACTAATTTCTAGGTAAGGAGAGCTTCTGATAAAGTAGTCAAGACTGAGGGCATAAAGGCAACTTTTCAATATACTTCAGCATTTCAGAAGACACTGAGGAAAGAGTTAGGACATAGACTATGGCAAAAGCAAGAGGAAAAATGGACCAAGGTACAAAAGAATAAAAATATGGAGTAAAGATTGCAGATTGGGGGAAGGTGGTTGTATCCAGGGCTGGGATTGAAGTTTACAGCAAGGAAGCAAGGGAAGGACATTTTAATAATAATAGGATGTGGTGTGGAGAATCTTCAAAGCATAAAACAAGAAAGCAGGCAAACAAAAGAACCACCCCCCCCCCCCAAAAAAAAGACCACTGGAGTCAGACTTCATTATTGATTAGATTACAGTTCTAGCTGGCAATTTTGTTCACTGTGGTACAGTGTACTGTTATGACAGTTTTATCTCGGGTGTGCATGTTAGCTGTTGACAAGCTGTGTCATTTATTACTGCCATTAGGTTTTGTAAGAGTGTTGATGTTATATTCTGCAACACTTTGTTTTTCATTCTGATTATTATTGACATGTGCTTCCTGTTGTATATCAGTTGAACAAGTATTTATCCTTGAAACTTTAGGACTGTTATTATTCATTTTTAACTAGTTCATGATGGATCATGCATTAAAATACAAGAAGTCTGTCGTACTTTATTGGCTGTTTCTCCCATATTAAGCCCAGATGGTTTTTAAAGATTAATTTGTGGTCAAATTGGTTTTAGTCACTAAAGAATACGTTGAGGACAGCGAAGTCCATTTTAATGATCATGTATAATTTTAAGTGTCTCTCAGGAGTTGTTAAGATTGGGTTATGAGAAAGTTTTTGGTAGTAATTAAAGTGTTATACAGGATGATGTTGTTTTGTGAATTAAAGCAGATAACAATATTTAGTATTCTGTGTTTTTTCCACACATGCATTATTAATGATTCACTTCCTGTTGATCTATTTCCTCATGGATTGACCATACAATCATATTAAGGATAAAATAGGAAATAGGCAGAATTATCAAAGGTTCATGAACATAAATATCAAATAGACTTTTGATCAATTGGCTTCTAAATCCTTGTTCTCAAAACAATCAGAACATGCTAAGTATATTCTGAAAAGTCAGGATAATTCTCAGTGCTACATGATGACAAATACTCAGAGAGTTGACTATAATTTGTAAACTGCCAAAGTGACTAGATTTGAAGACCATCTTTTCCAGCCTCTTTGATTTAGACAAGAGCACATTTTAGCTTTTAGTCCTAATAGTACAAGTCTAAGATAAACATGACTGTAAGTCCTTAATGGAACCATAGCTGGGAGGATGCCAACTCGAGAGAATCTATTTTTAATAGAATAAGCATGCAGGCTTCACCAAGATGTCTTTTTTTTTTTTTTTTTCAAAATAAAATTTGAAAGATTTTGTTTAATGATTCAGGGAAATGTTTATTATGGGAGATGCAATAAAATCAACAAACACAAAATGGGAAAGTGGAGTAGAGATAAAGGTATAGCTTACAGAGTCATAGAGGATGGATTTGAATCTGAGTTTAAATACTTTGGAGAATTTACTTAAGACTCTGTGTCTTAATGTCTTCATCTTTTAAAAGGTAGAAACAATGTCTTCCTCCTCAATTCTTTCTAATATCAAATAGAATAAGTTTGACACTGTTCATAACATTCTTAGAACATCTCAGTGTAATTAAGAAACACAAAAAAATGGCACTTAGGTTGATGAAAGAGG
The DNA here is from genome assembly GCF_000325575.1 of Pteropus alecto. Classification (NCBI taxonomy): domain Eukaryota; kingdom Metazoa; phylum Chordata; class Mammalia; order Chiroptera; family Pteropodidae; genus Pteropus; species Pteropus alecto. The sequence goes on from NW_006435781.1 coordinate 423,963, forward strand.
AGAATAGGGCCTCAGGGAAGGGGATGAAAAGAGGAAGAGGAAGACTAGAAACATAGAAATATAAAACAGTTCAAGTTTGTAAAAAATATGCTTACATATGAATAGGAAAACGTCTGCAAAATATGTGCTTAATACGAATAGAAAAAAGTCTGCAAAAAATCAACGTGTTGACAGTTGTTGAGTGGTAAGATTATATCTTTTTTTCCTTTGTATTTTTCTGTATATCATTTTTTTCAAAAAGTAGATTTACTGGTTTTAAAATCAAAAGAAACCATTTTTAAAACCAAGCAATTAAAATGAATTTTTAAAATTTTAAATTTAATTTTAAGTTTATGTTTAAAGCTCCATTTCAGATCTTACACTCTAATTTCAATAAAAGGTTGTCAGTGCAGTAATATTTAAAATCAAGAAGCCAAAATATAGATCGTTCAATGACGTGAGTGAGCACCAACCTTTTAAAAAGTTGGCATTTGGTATTTCTTAAAAAAGAAATCTGGTAATTATTATATTTTTAAACCAAAATAATTTCAGGTTTTTTTGTTTTTGTTTTTTTTTTTTGCTTGCTAATTATTTTGGGGAAGTTCCCATTTTTATGAAATAAAATACTTTGCACAACAATGGTTTATAATTACCAAATGTTTGGTGTTGATAAAGATGAATTTTCGAATTAGGAACCTTTTACGGTTAAGTCATGTTATAGTAGAAAAGTCCTGGTTAAAACTTCAAAGAGTTACTAAAGTAATTTTTCCTACTTTTTGAAATAAACAGGTCCCTATTAAAATTTTCTAATTAACTTACAACTTAAAATAGTTCCCATGATCTTTGTGAGGAAAAAATGTCAAGCCTAACTATTTCCCTTTGCTTACTATTCAGCTTAATTTATTTAAAAATGTATTATTCTAGAACGCTAACCAAAAATGACAGTTTAATTCACAGAGAATTCATTTTGATTCACTATTTTTGTTTTGAAAATATCTGAATGATAAACCACTGGAAATTAGAGCTTATAATGGAGAAGATTAGATAAACAGGAATTTTTATCTAAGGGGACAGTGACAACAGAGTAAAAAATCTAGCAAGTAGGACAACAAAAAGTCTACCTTTTATTTTTTTAACTTCTCATAAAATTCAAGTCAACTTCAAATAAACATGTTGAGCAGAAAATACAATCTTTGTTGTAGTTATAATATGTAAATACCACAGAAGAGTTAGCAAATCACATTTTATTAAAGGTAGCTTTAAAAATCTTTTAAGGTTAACACTATAATTTTTTATTGTTCCATGGAGCTGAAAATTAAAAGCACTTGAAATTTTTAATTATTATTAATTTTTTGCAAGATGGAATGGAGTATATTGACTACTTTTTTCCAGATAATTCATTGAGTCAAATATCTAGCAACAGAGACTTTTCACCCATATTCAATTTCAGCAATAAAATGATGTTTTCTAACTTGAAGCTCTTTCTCACAAAAATTCCAAAAGCTCTTTTAAAAATATTTTATAAATAATTTATCCATCTTTATAATACAATTTAATTTTTTAGACATCTTCCTCCTTTGTAGAAACTAACATTCACATATGGACATGTATCAGTTAGCTATTGCTGTGTAACAAGATACCTTGAAACTCATTCAGTTAAAACAACAACCATTTATTATCTTTCAAATCTTCAGATTAGCCAGGCAGTTCTCCACCTCCCTGCTGGAATTATTCATGTGGCTCTAGTTAACTATGGGTGGACTAGGTTACTTTGCTGATTTGGGATGAGCTCTCCCACATGTCCAGTTATTAGCCAGTCTGGGATGACCACATCTGGGACTACTGGGACAACTTGGCTTTGCTTCATATGTACCATCTTCCAGCTATCTGGCTCAAACATGCTCTTTTGGTGCAGGTGGAGGTATGAACAAGAGAGCAAAAGTGTTTAAGCCCTTGTAAGGCCCACATCTGGAAGTGGAACACCTTCATTTCCACTGAATTCCATTGGCCAAAGCAAGGCAATGGCCAACCCAGATTCCAGAGGCAAGGGAATATACACCACCTCTTCATGAGAGGAAGAGCAAAGTCCCATTGCAAAGAGCATGACTTTAGGAAAGAATGCAATATTTGGTCCAGTTTTGTGGTTAACCTACTATATGTGGTGACCTCTGCCTCCACAAAAACAGGTTCAGATGGAATGGCAGATAACTACTTAGGATTTTAAGAAGCTTGTACTTACAATTTAGGGTAGTTGCTCCTAAATTTCCACACAAGAATGATTTTCTCAAATTTTTAAGACTTGAAGATTAGCCTCTATACAAAGCCAATATTAGTCATTCCTAAACAATAGTAACTACCTTAAAACATCTGTCTAAATATTAATGTGAAAATGTGATAAAAACTTCAGAATTAGATGCCATGCTCAGAAGAATGAAAACAAAAGACCATTAGACATTTGCTCAAGCTTTTTTGGGTGGAAAACCAAGTCCTCTCTGTTGTGGTCTCTCACACTTAAGTCTTATCATCTCCCATCTTTTTATGTACCCTGTACTCCAAGCACTAATTTATCAGTTTCTTGACTTTTTATGCAATTTAATTTATCTAATCTTTAGCATCTGAAGTGTCCCTCTACTTGGCATTATCTTTCTCTTTCCACATCTAGCTGTTGATTTCTTATTCAACCTTGTAAATTCAGTTCAAGGTTTTCTGCTATTCTGGTATTCAAGGTATTCTATTATTCTCGAGCAAAGATGACATCTCTTTTATTTGTGCTGGCACCATACTTACACCACCACTATTGACAGCATTATAACATAGTGCTATAATTATATTGGCTTAAATGCATACCTCCTTCCTAGACTGTGACTAAAGCTGTGAAAACAATGGCAATTTCTTTTAAATTTTTATCTTCCCAATTATTCTCAGTGCCTGGCATAATATAAAGCATTTGAATAATCTATTAAATTTTGTTGAATAGTTTACCGCCTCCTTTGACATATGAGAAAAACAACTAAATTATTAAATAATTTATCTAAGTTCACACAGTTGGGAAAAGTTAGAACTGCAATTAAATAAAGGCCTATTTGGCTCTAGATTCTATATTCTTTAATGTGAATCTCATATGAAAGACTTTCCAAAAAGTAACTGGCATATTTGAGTGGGTCTCTCAAGACATTACTGCACTAAATACATGAGGAAAACCTCTCCTTCTATTTACTATTATCTCATTTAATCTTCTTCAACTTTAAGGATTATATGTGTTATATTTTGATTTATAGCCTTCTAGGTTTTTGATGTGAAGGACTGCTTGTACATTTTAATTAAATTAACATTCAAAAGCCAGATTTTCCATATACTTTAGAGTGAATTCTACATTTAAAAATGTGTTTTGGACTCTAGAACAGTACTTATTAGAGGAATTCACTGCCTGGCATACTGGACTCTTAAAGGAGTTAATAGAGCCTCCAAAAGGAACGATATACCAATAGAAATTTAAGACATTGGCAAATTTTCTTAATGTATGTATGTAGAATTATCAATTACTAATTCAACTTAAAATTAGAAGCAATTTTGTTTGTAGGCTATATAACTGCATTTGATCTTCAGAAACCTCAGGGTGGGGGAAGAATAAATTATCCTTATTTCATTGAAAGAGATTATGAAAATACAGAAGCAAAACTTATCTAACTCTGATCCTGAAAGGCATTATGGTCAAAGAAGCCTAGCTCAAACAGTAGTTACAAAGTAGAGAATGGTTAAGGAATCTGAAAATAGATTGCCTAAGTCTGGATTCATATCCACTACTTACGTGCTGTTTGACATTTAGTCAATTTACTTGCGTTCTCCTCTGTGCCTCAGTTTTATCATATGTAAAATGGGAAATGATTTTATTTGATTATTGTGAGAATTAAAATAATCTATGTACAGTGCACAGAATTTGTGGCTGACATAAACTAAACAATGCTTATTGCTCAAGTCTCTAAAATCTATGAGGTTGGATTGTGAAATTGCCAATATTTGACCATATTTGACTACAGAATCAAAATTTTCATGTGGTTCAAATATTATAAGGAAATAGAGGTATAGTGGGGACAGAAGCTCTTATTCACATATTCTGTCCTATGTGACTTTTTCTTTTCTGTGTGTCTTCTGTTCCCTTGATTTGGCAGACCCTCCTCAAGGGCATTGAAGAAGAAAAAATGAATACCAAGGCTGATGTCCTACTGGGTAGGGGTAGGAAATGATTAGGAAGATGTTGTGTCTTGTCACAAAATGGTCCACACACAATTACACTGCAGTGTAGTTGAGAAATTATCAGAATGTTAATTTTATAAGTAAAATTTACACTTATTAATTAAAGGCATCTTCAGATGTCCTTTGGCCATAAGGTCTCCTCCTACTAGACCCGAACAAACCTGAATAATCCTTTCTCCATCTACATTTTGCCTGGAGCAAAGTGCTAATAGTTGGCATTTCTCTAGTATTTTTTTTCTTTTTGAAGAATCTTTTTTAGATGCTTTGAAACAAAATGTTTTGTCCTGCAAACCTTATACTGTGCTTATTCTGTCCCAAAAGGCACTATCAGAATAGAATATACTCAACCTTCATTTCTATCACTGGCCATCTCAACTTAAAATCCTACACCTATGTGATTCAATAAAAATATTGAATTTAACTTTCAGAATTTTAAATGTATAGGGGGTAATTAAAGGTTGTATAAGAGAATTAGTTACAATTATGGTTTGAGTTTCCACATATTTTAAAATAACTTTGTGAATTATATTAAGGTTATATCTGGAAATACAAGGTAAAAAATTACCATAATTGTATTAATTTTTTATTTCAGAATACCTGGCAATAGAATTCGTACTGACCTATCTTATTTACAGATGAGAAATCTCTGGCCTAGGTTAAGAATTTAGTTTTATTACAAAGCGTGTTAAAGATAGACCGGATCAGACAAGAAACCATGCTGACTTTTGGTTAAGTACACTTTACTTTTGGGTTTATAATAGCCCATTTACAGATAATGATTTGATTTCCATTAACTATTGTGGCTCCTGTTGAAATTTCTAATGTGCAATCTGGTCGAATCTTTTCTTCTGTACTTAATAGCATAACATACACATTGGGTCTTACTGATTATGTTTTATAGAGTCATTGCCAAATAACATTTTATGTCCCGGCCAGCGGGACAAAACAACGCGGGACGAGGAGGAACCTATGGAGGATGAAGGGGAGACAAGAGACACAAAGAGGGGGAGACAAGAGACACAAAGAGAGGGAGGCAAGACAGCATTCTGATCAAGCCTCAAACTTTATTTTTCAGCGGGGATATTTATACAGGGCTAACAAAGGGAGGCGGGGCTAGCTGGCGGAAGACAAGCGCATTGGCTCTTGGCTGGTCCGAGTAGGCGGTGCCACACACCCATTGGGTCTAAGGGGATGGGGTGAGGGTTATTGACAGCCTAAGGGGTGTGTGCTTAGGGGGAGGAAGTGATGAAAGTTAAGGGAAGTAGGGCTCCGCAATGTCGGATGCAGGCAAAACACGCAGTCCTGCAACCAAGCCTCCGCGGCCCGAAGACCCGTGGCTCCCCACAATTTTATATCTGGTGAGGTTGTAAAACTATTACATTATCTAACTTAGCTCTTGAACACTTTAGCTCCAAGGAATAACTTGGAGTTTTCTTGATCATCTTTGTAGCCCAGATTTTATTGTTGTTCCTAGTATATAAAAGTCTCTAAAAGTATTTGATGCTAAAGAATAATGAATAATATATGTTAATTTTCATATGTTAAAGCCCATGAAACATTCTAGTACTTTGATACCCTCTTATAAAAGAGAAAGTGTCCCAGAGATCCATTTGGCTTTTTGAAATGACATTGCCAGAGATAGAAATAACATAGGAGGCTTAGGAAGGGACACTTGGGCTTTCATTTATTTCCTGACATAGACATCCCTGACATTGATCCCTTAGATCATAAGCTGTTTATTTCTCTGTCTGGAGTGTTGAATGATTTTGGTTTATCCCTCTGGGTCTACTCTCTGCCTTACTCTTCTCTGGCAGGCTGACCTCTGCGGACTATATCAGCAGACTCCCTGGCCCTCTGAATTCTAGCTGGATTTGGCTAATGGGAGCATTTACAGGAGATCTGAGGGAGAGAGGAAAGAAGGACCAGGGCATTTATTCACTACATTCATCATGCAAACATCAAAGCTCCTATCCGTTGACCCTCTCAGCTCTTCTTTTATTTGGGGACCAGTAACCACTTTCCTTCTCTTCATTCCTATGAGTCTAGGAGTGATAAGAGCACTCCTCTATTACCAGTTCTAGTGGTTTATTTATACCCTGCCCTCATCTTTGTACATTAGCCTTATGAAACTCTCCTCAAGTTGCTCAAGTCCTGGTAGAACCCTGAGACCCTCAAAGGAGAATTCTACTCTCCAACTCCAGATGATGACATTTAACAGATAGGAGAAAGGAGAGAATATAATTAGGGTTTATGGAGTATTTTCTGTGCCAGGCAACATGTTGGACACCTAATATTTATCAACCCATTTAATCCCTATACTAATACTTTGATGTTGACCCTTTCTGTTATTTTGAGGTGAAAGTTACAAAGAGAACTGTGGAAAATATGGATTATTTGGGTTAAAAAATTTGGAATAAATATGATAGCTAACATTTATTAAGTGCATCTTAGAACAAAGCACTGTTCTAAGTGTACTTCAATCTTCACAGCATCACCACAAGTTAGATAATAGCTCAGCTTTGTTTTATAAATGAAAAAGTAAGGCACAGAGAGGTTAAGTTACTTGCTCAATATCACACAGCTAAAGTATGGCAGAGCTGGGATTTGAATCAAGACACTTTAGGTACAGAAAATATTCTTATTCACTGTATTACACCACTTCCTTGGGCTTTGTAAAACATATTTCATCAATGCAACTTTTTTTCTTTCCAAATTCTCTCTGCCTAAATCTGATGTCTTTCAATCATCAATTTCCTAAAATGAAATACTAAACAAGCATTATTCTTCTATTTTTAAGAGACTCGGTTCAAGGCAAAACTGATCATAATACTAAAAGTCAATATAGTGGTCATTCTTGAAGGAGCTAGTACACAGAAGGGAGTATGAGGAAGCTTCCAGGAGGCTGATCATATTCTGTTTATCTATCCGATACTGATAATGTTCAATTGTTGTGAAGATTCATTCAGCTAACCCTTAAGATATGTGTACTTTCCCATACGTATATTATATGTTAATGAAGTTTTCTTGTAAAATACTTTTTATAACCTATACTTAAAAAAAAACAACCATCTATGAAAACTGCTAATTTATATTATAGTGGGTTGCGTTATTTTCCTGAGAGCTGGTCACGAGCATTCACCAATATGTGTTGAATCAATTTTGACCTCCTTTTTAGTGTTTCCAGGGCTTTGGTTTTTCTAGTTTCTAAAGATTTGTGATCACAGAGAAGTATCTTGACCTTCCGAGCAACAGAAATGTCCAGAGCCTGACCTTTCTGTAACCTGAAGGCCATGCTAAAGTATTCCTGTGCTCATTACCTTCTATTGGAACACTGTATTGATCTCTCTATATTTTCAGGTTAAAAAATTGACATAACTCTGAAGAGTCAGAAGCTATTGAATATTTTCACAAATGCATTTCTGTCCCTTTCTCAATTTTTTTTCACTTTCATTTTGTTCACGTTTTTTATGTCACTTACCAATAACCTGTCTGAGTTTCTTTTTGAACATGGTCTATATAAAGATACAAAGAAATTCTATATTCTTTTATATCATACTGACAATGATATGGAAGGATTGTTATCTCATTTTGTGGTCCTTTTATCTTGTCATTTGGGTTAGCAAGGAAGAAGACAATATGTAAGTGAATACAGGAAACTGCTGAGTAATATCAAAAGTTTGCTTTTAAAGAAAATATTAGTGATGAAAGGGATTGAAGACAAAGAGCCACAGGGTTATAGGGCCCAAAGAGGGTTTAATGTTTCGTGTGTTTTACAAAATAATTTTCATACACTTGGAGAAAAAGCCATTAAGAGTGGGAATTTTAAAGAAATATTACTGTTTTCATGACATAAAATGTCACTTGCAGCAAAAGGACATGGTAGATGTAGAAGATGAAAAGGGAGGAAAACAAAAGAAGATTTAATTAAAAATAACCAAAAGAACAAGAAAAAAGAAAAAGCACTTGAAGCTTCTGAGTGTTTCCTGAGTGCCATCCACATTTATCAGTATTAGTAATTGAATATGGAGTGACATCTCTCCTCTTTGACCTTCACTCTTACAGAGGTCCCAAACTATGAGAAAACAACACATTGTATGTGAGTTCTATACTTTCTAGTAGATTTAATAATGTACCATAATTATATTTACATCTAGATTTTAGCCAAGAAAGAGAATGCAAGGAATAATAGAGGAATAAAACATAAAAATCACCTTATATTCATTGAATCCCCACTATTTGCCAAGTCTGTAAACACACCTACACTGTCTCATTTAAACCTCAGAGGAGTGCTCTGAAGTGGTATGATTCCAATCCCTATATTACTAGAGAGTAAATTGTATCTCTGAAAGGGTAAGTCACTTGCTTGAGATAGCACGGCTAGTGAACAGGAGACTTGAGTTTACAGATCAGCTATTTCTGCCTCTGAAACGTGTGCTCTTTTTGCTATGTCATATCTATAATGCTGTGGAATGAGGAGTTGAATCTAGGAAAGACATGAAAACCATCCAAGAGAAATTAGATGTTTTCTTTTCCTGGGATATTCATACTATCGGGGAAATAAGATAAGCACCTGAAGTTCCATGAAGTTACAGGCTAACGATTGGACATTTCAGTAAGCATTACTTTAATTTTAGTTAGACCACAGGAGGGGGAAATTTTACTCAAAAGTGCTTGAAATTACTTTTAAGTTAAAACAGACATACATTAAGAGAAGAAGGCAAAATCTCCATGAATTTTTAACATATGAATACATTTTCATAGAGATTTTGAACTTATAGTCACTGTGTAATTTATACTGGCAGACTCCAAGATAAATTCTTTCGGTCTCATCTGCTGGAAGGAACATTCTGAGAAGCACTCTGTTAGAGAATATGGCGAATATAAAAAATAGAAATTGGATTTTAGTTGTGATACTTGAACATAGCATCGATTCTGTGAGCTTTGAAAGTTATATATGATACCAGGAACTACTTTTTTCTGTCACCTCACTGCTTTTTAGGTTCCTCAACCAAATGTGCCTGGAGGCCTCCGACTAGCTACAATCCTTCACTCCCTCTCCATTTTGTCCGATTCTAGTTTAAAAGGGAGAGTTATAAAATACCCTGGTCTGTGTATATAAGTGTGGATCAAAGCAAGATCCTGTTTGCCTTATTGACGTTTTCTAGACTCCTTACTCAAAAGCATAAGCTTTCTAGTTCTCTTGTCTTGGATGCTAGATGGTCCATATTGCCTTTGGGTCATGCTTTATTTTATACCACGTATATTGATGTGTCTGTCTGTCTATCATCTATCTATCTATCTATCTATCTATCTATCTATCTATCATCTATCTATCTATCTATCTAATCTATCTATCTACTTATCTACCTACCTACCTACCTACCTATTATCTATCGATCTATCATCTATCAATTTATCTATGTATCTATCATCTATCTATCTATCTATCTATCTATCTATCTATCTATCTATCTATCTATCTATCTATCTATCTATCTATCTATCTATCTATCTATCTATCTATCTATCTATCTATCTATCTATCTATCTATCTATCTATCTATCTATCTATCTATCTATCTATCTATATCTATATCTATCTATCTATCATCTATCTATCTATCTATCATCTATCTATCATCATCTACCTATCTAGACATATTTTAATGAGCACATATCTCTGTCAGCTACCTATATTTTACTTTCTTCAAAACTTCATTTCAGTGTGCAGTGTTCTTTTTATTGATAAGTTTAGAAGCCACACACTTCTCAAAAGCATCTTGAAAAAGTAAAACACAAACAAACAAACAAACAAACAAAAACAGCATTTTCAAGGCATTGTAGACTTTCAACCAATTTGAAAATAAAATCTTAATATTACTCCCCAAATGCCAGGTTATATATGACATTCTTGACAGAATTATTATAAACAATACCTTCTTTTTCTTTTTCTTTACTTGTTAAAAGCTTTCCTTAAACTTTCATGGAAATGGCACTATTGTTTTAAGATTTACTTGTATATTACGTGTACTAAAGATGCTTTGAAAGAATTCCAGTGCATTAGTGTTTCTGTTTTCTTTTCTCTCGAGGAGTTTTGAGCAGAACTATTTGAGTAGAATTCCAAAATGATAACTTGTAGTTATCTTTGTTAAAACACATATGTGGTTCAATTTCCAAAGCTGGGCACAGAATGGCTGGTGGACTTTTTGCCGGGGTCAGTGTTCTCATTAAGTGAAACAGCTAGTCATTGACTAGGCAGTAGGGAGAGCCTGACTCCTATGTCTTCAATCTTGGAAGCTTCAGAGATGTCTTTTGTGGAAAAAGGGATCTTCTTGATTTTACTGACCTGTATGAGATTCAGTGTTTGTATGTGATCGAAGGAGCAGATGAGAAGAGTCCAATCACTGGAAGGCTAATGTTAAACCCATCACCTGATATTCTGGGGAAAGTATTTAATGATCCCAAGACTATCGGAGTTCCCATAGTTAGGTGCTCCGGGATCCCTTTTACTGCTTCTGTGTAATATTATCTTTTATGAATATTTGTTTTTCCTGCTGGACCTGAACTTCCACAAGAGCCAGGATCATGTCCATCTGATAGTGTGTACTCCAGCACCTAGCTCAGGTTTATTGATGCTCAATAAATATCTGTCACTGATAAATTACAGCTTTCTAGATAACATGGGTGATGAAAGAGTTGTACATCATTTTATATGAAGGGACCAGGAAAAGAAAATATTTCAGGGCATGGCAGAAGAAATAAAATATTTAAAAGATAATAGGAGGGAGAAAAAGGCTAAGGAAGCAGCAAGATAAAACAGAAAGAACAAGGGCCCCAGGAGTTAGATCAGCACCAGCCTCACAGAAATGTCACAACAATGATTATAAGATCCACTCATTTAGTAGAATGTTTCTCTTGAGTAGTTACTCCAAAAATGTTACCTGTTATTAGTGGTTATTATTTTTTCTCACTGTAATTCCTAAGTAAGGAACTGAAGAGAAAAGATGAAAAGCTTTCACTGTCCAATTTCAATTCAATGTAAATTGATCTTTTTAAAATTGGAGCCATCCAATATGAGAATGGGTCATTCTGAGGCAGCATGCAAAATATATATGCAGAGAAAACTTGTTTTATGGATGAAGGATGGTGAACCCTCGAAGATTATGTATTATATTTCCAAATGGTTAAATTTTATACACCTACCCAAGGCAAATTATGTGCATTCTTTGTTTGTGTATTTACTTCTCCTCTCCCACTAACTCCCGGATATTTTAAATATTTTTCTCTCCTCATAGAATGAGCATCGAAAAAATCAAGTTAATTCGATCAATTAAGCTACAGATCTCCAACTCTTGTTATAAAAAATTTCTTTTAATAGATTTGACGTAGTGATCACATATTGTTTTTTTTGTTTTGTTTTGTTTTGTTTACTTGAGGATTCTCTTTTCATCCTTTACCCTTGGCAGATTAAGAATTAGATACATTAAATATTCTTAAACATAGCTTTAAATTTTCAAAGGCATATGGAAATAGATCACTGGAAGCGTGCTTTGTTTAAATTAACTGGACATATTTCATATTTCAGTTTGGGAAGCAGCATATAGAAAACCTCTTCAGTGACCTGCAGGATGGGAGACGCCTCCTAGATCTTCTTGAAGGCCTGACAGGGCAAAAACTGGTATGTGACTTACTTATAAGAAAGTTCACATTAACCTTAGAATAATTTCAGACCGGAAACAAACTCAGCATAGTTGTATGAGATCTTAGTAAAATTCACTAACTTATCAATTACTGATTTAACTAGTAATACAGGACCTAGTCCTGAATAAAACAATCTCACAGTATGATTTTCATTTTGGCATAGTCTGTCATGTGCACAACAAGAAGGTAATTTTTTTTAGTATATAATTGGTCAATTAATAGACATTCACTTTCGATATTTGGTATCTTTGTTATTGAATGTATTTTTATAAGGACTTTTATGCATAATGACCTTTTAAGTTTAAATTATTTTTTATTGTGATAAGAACATTTAATATGAGATATGGAAAATAGGGAGTTGCTGTTCATATAAAGTTTCAGTTATGCAAGATGAATAAGTTTCGGAGAATGGTTATACAACCTCATGACTAGTTAGCTTTACTGTATTATGTACTTAAAAATTTATTAAGAAGGGTAGATTTCATTTTAGGAGTGAATGCAGCAGGCATCATAACAGTAGAATTTCTAAAACTTCACAACTGAGTGAATGAGTTAATCCATATGTTGTAAGGAACTATGCAAATGTTAGTTTAAAAATTAAAAGGACAAGATATGACTTGGGATTGAGAATGAGGTTTAGAGAACCAAAGATGATCGAGGTTTGAGCTTCAGTGAGTAAGAGAATTAAGGTAATATTCACAGAAATAGTTTTCTTTAACCCTATTTGGCATTATATAATCCTGCTAGGCTCAAATCTCTTTTAAACTTTGCTAAGAAGACTAGAAATTAACTCACTTTTCTCTTTTACTAGTGAATGCCCTTATTAGGCACTCTGATGTTTCTCTCAGAGGTCACTTAGTAACCCTCAATTGGGCTGTAAAATGGAGAGATCATAACCAAAACAGCTTTTATTAAGGAAAAAAATGCTGTCAGTTTTTTCTTGAGGAGTGTTTGAGTCATGCTAAGAAAGTTAGAAAGTCCTGTGACAAGGACAATGAGCCCAAGACACTTAAATTCATTATGTTAATGCCCCATAGTCTGTGTTCATTTCAAATACTCATATTTAGAAGTGAAATATGTAATTGTTCCATTTTCCATAGATTGTCATTCTTCCTTCTGGGTGGTAAACATTGTTTCATTTTGTTTTCAGCCAAAAGAAAAAGGATCTACAAGAGTTCACGCCCTGAACAATGTCAACAAGGCGCTGAGGTTCTTGCAGAAAAATAATGTAAGTGGAGACCTGGGCAGAGCCTGAGTACCATGAGACAGCAGGCTTAACTTCTGAGTGAGGGCTTTGGCCCCAAATGTAGAGAAAGCATCTCGAGCTCTCTTACAAATCAAAGCAGGTATTATTAAGAGCACATGTTCTCGTTCATGTGCATCTGCTTGTGGCTAATATGATTCAGGAAGTAAATGCAGGCAGTGGCAGAGGGACAGGGAAAGGCGTGACTCAGACTTGATGGGCAGCTCCATGTTGTTTTCTGATTTTACTCAATGCAGTTATGTTTGGTGGACAAATTAAGTCCTGTGGTGAACTCAGATCCTTTTAGCAGTGTTCTGTGCAACAAATGGCTTTTAGTAGGCTGAATATTATTTTTTTATGTATAAAGTGTGTTCAAACATAATGATGATAAAATTTGTTCGAATTCAGCCAACATTTATTAGACACCACATCCCAGTGTGAAAGTTACACAGAAAAATCACTATTTGAACTCACAGTAAGAAATGCAAATTTCTTTTCTATTCTCATGTTTGATTTAGTTTAGATGAAAATGTATGTGTGGTATCACAAACAAAACAAAACAAAACAAAACAAACAAAAAAAACAATCATACTTAAATGAGTGTCTAGATTAAAGGAAGTCTTATCTCCTCAGAGTGACTTTGAGATTCCTCCCCTCTCTCATGGCTCTGGAGGCAATCCTTCTTTCTTATTAACTTCCTACTAAGAGAGGAGAGGAGGTATCTGAAAAATTTGAAGGAAAGGGCTTGCGGAAATGACCAACTCAGCCAGTTAAAGCCTATTTCTAACTGCCCTCTCTCCCCTTTCCAAGACTCTCCAGCTGACATGTTTTCTCAAGGACTCTCCAGCTCACGTCTGTTGATTCATGGCTTGCCAACCAACTAATATCCTTCCTTATCTCTGTAGTTGTGTAGGAATAACAAGACTGTATAAAACTGCTTGTTATGTTATAATCGAGGCTCAGCCTTTGGATAGGAATTTGCTGAGCAGGTGCTGGCATTAATAAGTGTTGCTTCCTACTTATAGCCTCAATGTCCCATCTTTCTGTTCGAGAATCCTATAACAGTGCTGATAACGCCAAGGTCGCAAGACAAACAACCTGTAAGACCAGTGGTCTGGAAATTCCTCCCTGCCTTACAGCCCCCTACCTGAAGCTCCCCCTTCCATCCTGAGTCGTGAGGCATACGTGAAATCTCAGACAAAGGAGAAATCTCAGTGTCCCTTTGCATGGACACTGCAAGGGTATATAAGCTGTGAGAAATCTAACCAAGGGGAGATGGTGCTTTGAGTCTGTTGAATGTCCCATGCTCTCTGCCAGCAATAAATTCTCCTTCCTCTAACAAAGTTGCCTGAGCATCCAAATTCCTCCGTCGGGTGTCGCTTCCTGCAACACTACAATCTTTCTAATCGACCAGTACATTTACCAGGCACTTTCAGTAGCTTCCTAATTACATCTCTTTTTAAAAAATAAATTCAAATAAATTGATTGTATACTCTTAAAATAACCATAATCAGTGATAGATAAATAATGATGTATATTCTCCAAATGTTGCTCAGCTCATCTGGTATAGAGATGATGTCACGTGGGAAATGAAGATGAAGGCTGTGCAGTATTTGGTTGATTTTCTGAATTTAGGATTGTCATATTTAACCTATGAAAATTACTTTACAGAAATATCATAGACTTTTATTATTTTTCGAGGTGATTATTTTCAAATTTTCTGCAGGCAGAATAAAATGGTCTATAGAATGTTTGCCTCATTATTAGTCTGATAGAACCTTTTGAAAGATCAATTTCATGTAAATTAAGAAAACTGTTTAAAAATATTGGGAATTTGTACAAAGAAAATGTCTTTTTAGATATCATTTCCCCATATTCCATTACAAAATATATAATCAAGGAAAATGGCAGAAAATTAAAAGAATTATTAAATTCAATCTATTTGATACTTGATCTCTTTCCACCAAAAGAAGGTCACATTAAAAGATAGGCTCTTGGATCTCCTATAAAATAATGGATTAATGTAGCCATAGATTTTGTTAGATAAGAGCTTTGTTTTTTTCACATACTAATTATTGATTATGAATTTGTGGGTTTTCTATATATGTTAATATAATTTAACAGTTTTCAGTATAGAGCCAAAAGAAATCCTGGCAACAGAGAAACCAATAAAAAATTTCTGAGACTTTGGGATAACCAAATATTTTTTTAGATGTGAAACCAAAGGAATGATCCAAAAAGGAAAAAGTTAACTCGAACTTCATCAAAATTATGAGTCGTTCCTATGTTCTGGATGTTAATCCTTTGTTTTATGTATTGCAATATATTTTGTCTCTGCTGATTACAATTTTACTCACTGGTAAGTAAAATTTTGATAAAGGGAAGTTCTTCATTTTGATGTAAATTCATCTTTATGAATGTTTGCTTTATAATTTTGTATCCTGTTTAAGAAATATTTGCCTACCCAAAGTCATTATGGTATTATATTTTGTTGTCATCTAACTAAGCTTTATTGTTTTACCATTTGAATTTGATCTATATTTCACCTGGAATTGATTATTGAATTTGGTGTGAAGAATGGCTTAAGGTTCCTTTTTTCATTTGGAATCTAATCGACACAACACCATTTATTAAAAACAATGTTGGTTACCTATTGTTCTCCAATTCCAGTTGTGTCATGAATATTTGTCAATATATACATGGCTCTAATTCTGGATTTCAATTCACTTCCATTGTTTTCTTTTTGTCTATATATGCACGAATATCATGCCATGTGATTACTGAGGTTTTGTAATATGTCTTGGTATCTGGTACACTTTTTTCTTGTTCAGTATTTTTTTGGTTATATTGAACCTTTGTATTTCTACATTTATTTTACATTCACCTTTTTAATTCCACCTAAATTTTGTTTGGAATATGGTCAACATTGAGTTAAATCTATAGATCAATCTTGGAAGAATTAATACCTTTACATTA